>NC_058420.1:4629053-4759612 GCF_002201575.2 Neomonachus schauinslandi | reverse complement strand
AATTTTATGACTTAAGGTGAAGATTTAAAAAAATGGGACAAAATCTACTTTAGATTTTAAAGACAGTGCAGAACATATTTGTGTTCTTAAAGCCATTTATACTACTATCAAAAAGAGAAATGTTTTGTTTTCTGATAACTTTACTTGATATTTTGTCAGCATTTTTGAGTATTCATTTTCTTTCAGGCTTCAAGACACATGCCTGATACTTGTGTAATTAGAGCTATACAAAAAATCATCTGGGCATCAGGATGTGGGGCATTAGATTTGGTATTTAGCCCCAATGAAGAAATCACAAAAATTTATGAGATGGTAAGAATTATTACAAAACTATATTCCTTTTATATAAAAGTTAATTGTGTACTAAATTTTTATCATCTCTGCCATCTTTTAAAGACCAAGCCATTTGTATCTATTAGTTTTGGGGGGGGGGGTTTGTGTTTTTTTTTTATCTTATTTTAGTTATCTGACAAAGAGAAAGAGTGCACATGCACACACACACACACACACAAACACACAAGCTGGGGGAGGGGCAGACAGAGAGGGAGAAGCAGGCTCTCTGCTGAGGAGGGAGCCCACTGCAGGACTTAATCCCAGGACCCTGGGATCATGACCTGACCCAAAGGCAGACACCTAACCCACTGAGCCACCCAGGCGCCCCTATTAATTTAAAGTAAACTTACAGCTATAATTAAGATGACAATATATAATTTTATTTTGAAAATAAAACACTTAAGTGTATCTTAAAGAGTAATTTATTCTTGATTCTAACTTTACAGACCCCCAGTGCAAGCAGTGAGCCAGACATGGAGGATGAACAGGTTTGCTGTGAAGCATTGGAAGTGATGACATTATGTTTTGCTCTGATTCCAACAGCCTTGGATGCACTTAGTAAAGAAAAAGCCTGGCAGACATTTATCATCGACTTACTATTGCACTGTCCCAGCAAGTAAGTGGTTTGTTTTGTTTTGTTTTTTTTTAATCTAGAAGAAGGCTGACCTTTTTCTTTGAAGCAGAAAGGAATTAGTTTTGATCATAATTTATCTCAGAAGTCAAATAAGGAAATCTTTTCGTTGTCTACATAGTACTTTGATATTTAGGAAACTTGTATTTAACATGTTTCACTTAACCTAAGTGGACATTTCAGTGGCCTTAAGAACTTTTATTAAAAGTGTCATGCAGTCATCACCACTATCTCCTAAATTTTTCATTATCCAAACAAATTTTTTTAAGTCGTAATTCCCATTTTCCAAACCTTCCATCCCTTGGTTTACCTCTGATTTATATACTACCTCTGTGAACTTGCCTATTAGAAGAACCTAACGTAAAAGGAATACACAGTATTAGTCCTATTGTGTTTGGATTGTTTCATATAGCATAATGTTCTCAAAGTTCATCCATGTTGTAGCATATTGCAGAATTTCCTTCCTTTTTAAAGCTGAATGACCCATTGTCTGTATATGCCATGTTTTTGCTTATAAAGGTCATCTGTTGATGGATACTTCAGTTGTTTCCACTGTTGGGTATTCTAAATGCTGCTGCTGTGATAATTGCTGTGAACCTAGATACCTATTTGAGTACCCATTCTCAGTTCTTTTGAGAATGTGCCTTGGAAATAAATATTACTTGGTAATTCTATGTTAAACTTTTTGAGGGTCCAAAAAAAGGAAGTGACTCACTGTATTATATTGCCACAAGCCATGTATAGAGATTCCTATTTCTCCATATCCTCTCCCAGGCTTGTTATTTTTTAACTTTCTTTAAAATAGTAGCCCTTCCAGTGGGTTATTACATAACATTTTATGATGGTTTTGATTTTTATTTCTGAATATGGTGTTGAGCATTTTTTCATGTGCTATTAAGTCTAGTGTGGAGAAGTGTCTTTTTAAATCCATTTTTAGGGGTGCCTGGATGGCTCGGTTGAGCGTCTGCCTTCAGCTTAGGTCCCAGGGTCGTGGGATCAAGCCCATCATCAGGCTCCCTGCTCAGCTGGGAGTCTGCTTCTCCGTCCCCCTCCCTCCATCCCTCTCTGTGTGCTCGCTCTCTCTCAAATGAATAAATAAAATCTTTGAAATAAGTAAATCCATTCTGAAACTGAATTGTTTATATGAATTTTAGGATAGGTTTTCCCCATTTTGGCAGTAAACACCATTGGAATTTTGAAAGACATTACATTAAATCTGTTGATTCATTTGGTAGTATTTACATCTTAATATGAAGTCTTTCGGTGCATCAACATGTTGTCTTTTATTTAGGTTTTCCATTTCTTTCAACACAGTTGCTCCTTTTTAGTTATGTTTGTTTATTCTTGAGTATTTGTCCTTTTTGCTGCTATTGTAGGTAGCTGCTGTTTTTTTCCTAAATTTCTTAATTGTTTTGAATTGTTCATTGATACTATCTAGAAATATAAGTAATTTTTGTGTATTGATTTTATACTTACAGTTTTGCTGAATTCAGTTTCTTTATGAATTCTTCAAATTTTATTAGTATATCATGTCTTTTACAAATATAGTTTTACTTCCATCTCCCCAGTTTTTATGTTTCATTTGCCTTTGCTTTGCTTTATGCTTTTCTATATTGAATAGAAGAAGTGGTATCAGACATCCTTGTCTTGTTCCTGATACAGAAAGCTTTTAGTCTTTTATCATCGAGTATGATATTAAGTCAAAGCTTTTCATATAGGATCTTTATCGTGTTGAGATTTTCTTTAATTCTTTCCTCATTAAATGTTTTTATCATGAAAAGGGTAAGTTTTTTTCTGAATCAATTGAGATGAGCGCAGAGCTTTTTCCTTCATCATATTTATGTGATGTGTAAAAAGTTGTGTTTTTTTTTTAAGATTTTATGTATTTATTTGTCAGAGAGGGAGATAGAGAGCAGAAGCAGCAGCAGAAGCAGAGGGAGAAGCAGGCTCCCCACTGAGCCAGGAGCCCAATATGGGGCTCGATCCCAGGACCCTGGGATCATGACCTGAGGCTGAAGGCAGCCGCTCAACCAACTGAGCCACCCAGGTGCCTTGCCTTCAAAAATAGTTTTATTAATATAAAAATAGATTTATTAAAATAAAATATACTGATTTATATGTTGAAACTGTCTTGCATTATTAGGATAAATCTCACTTGGTCATTGGGTATAATATTTTTAATATACTTATAAATTTGGTTGTTAATATTTTGTTGAGGAATTTTAATATTTTTATTATAGTAAAAAATATATAACATTTTTACCCACTTTAAATTGATAGTTTTATATTAAATATATTTATATGATTTCAAGAAGCTGTAGAATTGTTTCATCTTGCAGAAGTGAAACAGTATATTCACTAAACGCTAATTTACCCACCTACAGCATCACCAGTATTTCCCTTTGGCACACACTTTTTTACTCTCTGTTTCTATGATTTTGGCTACTTTAGATTCTTTGTATGATTGGAATATACAGTATTTTGTCTTTATGTCACTGGGTTAGTTGCTTAGCATGATGTTCTGGAGGTTTTTCCATATTGTAGCATGTGACAGGATTTCCCCCCTTTTTAAGGCTACATAAAATTCCTCTCCATATATTATCACATATTCTTTATTCATTCATGTGTTGATAGACATTTGTGTTGCTTCCATCTCTTGGCTATTGTGAACAATTCTTTGATGAACGTGGATGTGCAGACATCTCTTCAAGAATGTACTTTGAATTCTTTTGCATATATACCCATTAGTGGGATTGCTGGGTCATAGTTAATTCTATTTTTAGTATTTTGAGGAATCTCAGTACTCTTTTTCGTAGTCACTGCACCATTTTACATTCCCCCCAACAGTGCACAAGGGTTCCAATTTGTCTACATTTTTAATGGCACCTGTTGTTTTGATAGTAGTCATCCTAGTGGGTGCAAACTGACATCTCATTGTGTTTTGATTTGCATTTCACTTATGAGCTCCTTTTCATATGCTTGTTGGCCCTTCTGAGAATATTTGTATTTCTATTCTTAAGGGGTTATTGGTCTTTTTTATTATATAATATCTTTGACTTTGTTGTCATCATGATTTGGCATTATGGAATAAATTTCTGCAGTTTCTCCCTTTAAATTGTTAACAAGAAATGACTGATTTGTTTTCATTCTTCTTTAGTAGTATTCACCACTGAAGCTTTTTCTGCTGGTATGCTTTGTTTTCTTTACCTTTTCTTTTTTTTTCTTTTTCTTTTTTATCTTTAGTAGGCCTCCTCCCACCCCCCCATGTAGGGCTTGAACTCATGACCCACACATCAAGAGTCACATGCTCCACTGACTGAGCCAGCCAGGAGCCTCACTTTTTTTTTTTTTTTAAGGTTGTATTTATTTATTTGATAGAGAGCACAAGTAGGCAGAGAGACAGGCAGAGGGAGAGGGAGAAGCAGGCTCTCCGCTGAGCAAGGAGCCCGATGCAGGGCTCGATCATGACCTGAGCCAAAGGCAGCCGCTTAACCGACAGCCATCCAGGCGCCCCTGGGGGATGGTTTTTGATAACTGTTGAAATTCCCTTCCTTGTTACAAATCTCTTCATTGATTTATCATCTAATTTTTAAAGTATCTTCTGTTTACCTTTAATTAAGTGTGCTAGTCTTTTAGTACTTTTCTGTCTGAAATTATAATTGTTTGAATTGTCACTTCTCTAGCTTTCTTTTAGTGTTTGTGTACAATGTCTTCTCCAACATTTTAATCTATGTCTTCTAATATGGATTCCTTTTTCGTAGGATATACTAGGCTGTAACATGTTTATATGCTTTGATTACATATTTTTTAGTGTATTTAGATATTTGAGGGTCTTTTGGGGGGTTTTTTGTTTTTGTTTTTAAAGATTTTATTTATTTGTCAGAGCACAAGCAGGGGGACTGGCAGGCAGAGGGAGAAGCAGACTCCCCGCTGAGCAGGGAGCCTGATGCAGGACTCAGTCCTAGGACCCTGGGATCATGACCCGAGCCAAAGACAGATGCTTAACCAACTGCGCCACCCAGGCATCCCTAGACCTTTGAGTTTTAATATTATTAATATTATTGGTATCTTTGTACTATTGGCTGCCATGTTTCTCCTTGTTTTCTGTTCATTCTCCATGTTCTTGATTCCTTCTCCTTCACTTTTTTCTGCCTTCTTTTTCTATATTTTTCTAGAACTATGTAACTTACTAGATTTCCTATACAGAGATTACCTATACTAGTAGTTTTTCTCAGAGTTTGTAAATTGGTCACAAGTGCTAAAATTATCTCACTGGAAAATGACTAGAAATAAGTTTCTTTGATGCATTATAATTTTGAAGAAAATTTCTTTCTGAGAAAGCAAATATGGAATCTTTTAATATTGTATATTGATCTATTTTTATTTCTAAAAATTTTCCCCAGCTTTATTGAGATGTATGTGATAAGTGAAAGATATATATATATATATATGAGGTACAATATGATTTTCTTAAATATATACATTGTGACATAAAAAAATATATATATATACATTGTGACATGATTACTGCAGTCAAGGCAATTTGTATGTCCTTCACTTTACATAGTTAATGATTTTTTGCATAGTGAGGACACTTGGAATCATCTGTTAGCAGATTTTAAGAACAAAATCTGTTACTAAGTATAGTTACCAAATTGTATGTTATTTTTCCAACAAAATTCGTTGAAACGCTGGATATTTGGATAGCCAAAACTTTGTGCCTTCTACCAACATTTTCCCAGCCACTATTCTACTCTCTGTTTTTAAGGATGTGAGTATTTTATATTACCCATTTAAGTGAGATTATGCAGTATTTGTCTTTTGGGGTCCATCTTATTTCACTTGGCCACTTGTCCTCCTATCACAAATGGCACAATTCCCTTCTTTTTAATAGTTGAGCTATATTCCATTGTATATGTATATCATATTTTCTTTATCTAGCCATCCATCATCAGTGTTTAGATTGTTTCCATGTCTTGACTATTGTGAATAATGCTGCAATGATCATGAGAATGGAAATATTTCTTCAAGATACTGATTTTATTCAATTGGATATATATCCAGAAGTTGGATTGCTGGATGATAAAATCGTTTTATTTTTAGTGTTTTAAGGAATCTTCATAATGTTTTCCATAACAGATGTACAAATTTACATTCCCACCAACATTGTGCAAGGGTTCTCTTTTATCCACATTGTTGCAAACACTTGTTATCTCTTGACTTTTTAAAAATAGCCATCCTAACAGGTCTGAGGTGATAACCTGTTTTGGTTTGATTTGTATTTCCCGATGATGAGTCACATTGTTCTTCTCACATACCTATTCACCATTTATTTATTTTTCTTTGAAAAAGTTGTCTGTTCAGGTCCTTTCCCCTTTTTAGGCTGTTAATTATTTTGCTGTTGAGCTGCGTAAGTTCCTTATATTTTGAATATAAACCTCTTACCAGAAGCATAGTTTGCAAATATATTCTCTTATTCTGTAGGTTGCCTTTTCATTCTGTTAATTGTTTTCTTTGCTATGTAGAAGTTCTTTAGTTTGATGCAGTCCTCTTTATCCATTTTTGCTTTTGTTGACAGTTCTTTTGATGTCATACCCAAAAATCAGTTCATAAGACCCATATCAGAAGTTTTTTCTCAGGGCATCTGGGTGGCTCAGTCAGTTAAGTGTCTGCCTTCGGCTCAGGTCATGATCCTGGGGTCCTGGGATCCAGCCCTACATCAGGCTCCTTTCTTGGCAAGGAGCCTTCTTCTCCCTCTCTCTGCCTGCCATTCCCCTTGCTTTTGCGCTCGCTCTTGCTCTCTCTTTCTGTATCAAATAGATAAGCAAGGGGCACCTGGGTGGCTCAGTGGTTAAGCGTCTGCCTTCGGCTCAGGTCATGATCCCAGAGTCCTGGGATCAAGCCCCGCATCGGGCTCCCTGATCAGCAGGAGCCTGCTTCTCCCTCTCCCGCTCCCCCTGCTTGTGTTCCTGCTCTCACTATCTCTCTCTGTCAAATAAATAAATAAAATCTTTAAAAAATAAATCAATAAATAAATAAGCAAAATCTTTTCTTTTTTAAAGCTTTTTCTGTTTTTTTTCTTTTTTTTTTTTTTTAAGATTCTATTTCTTTGAGGGTGCCTGGGTGGCTCAGTTGGTTAAGCGACTGCCTTCGGCTCAGGTCAGGATCCCGGAGTCCTGGGATCAAGTCCCACATCACGCTCCCGGCTCAGTGGGAGCCTGCTTCTCCCTCTGACCCGGTCCCCTCTCATGCTGTTTCTCTCTCTCTCTAATTAATTAATTAATTAATTAAATCTTTTTAAAAAAAAGATTCTATTTATTTGAGAGAGAGAGAGAGAGAACACAAGCAGGGAGAGTAGCAGAGGGATTGGGAGAAGCAGGCTGCCTGCTAAGCACAGAGCCTGATGCAGACTCAATCCCAGGACCCTGAGATCATGATCTGAGCTGAAGGCAGACATTTAATCAACTGAGCCACAAGGCACCCCTCTCTGTTTTCCTCTTAAGTTTAAGACTTAATTGATTTTTATGTATGGTGTGAAATAAGTGTCCTTTTCATTATTATGTATGTGGATTTTCAGTTTCCCCAATATCATTTATTGAAGAAACCTTACTTAATTTCCCTTGGCACCCTTCTCAAAGATCAGTTGACCATAAAATGGATGGTTTTATTTCTGAGATGTTTGTTCTGTCCATATGTGTATATGTTTCTCTTTATGCAAGTAATATACTGTTGATTACTATAGCTTTATAATACAGTTTGAGGAGTGCCTGGGTGTCTCAGTCATTAAGCGTCTGCCTTCGGCTCAGGTCATGATCCCAGGGTCCTGGGATAGAGCCCCACATCGGGCTCCCTGCTCAGTGGGAAGCCTGCTTCTCCCTCTCCCACTCTTCCTGCTCTTGTGTTCCCTCTCTCGCTGTATCTCTGTCAAATAAATAAATATAATCTTTAAAAAAAAATACAGTTTGAAATCAAGAAGCATGATGCTCCATCTTTGTTCTTAATCAGGATTGGTTTGATTATTAGAGGTCTTTTGTGGCACCATATGTATATACGATTGTTTTTTCTGTTTCTGTGAGCATGCTGTCAGTATTTTGGCAGGGACTGTGTATTGAAGTAGATTGTGTTCAAATGGACATTTTAACCATATAAGTACTCCTAATCCATCAATATGGGTTGTCTTTAATTTCCTTATCAGTATTACAGTTTTCAGTGTACAAGTCCTACATCTCTTTGTTTAAGGTTTATTCTAAGCTTATTCTTCTGTTAATACTGTTAACAGGATTGTTTTCTTAATACTGGTGTGGGTTTTTTTGATGGTTCTTTTTGTATAGAAATGAAACTTTTGTATTTTGATTTTGTATTTTTTTATTGTTGCATCATTAGAATTTTCTCTGTTCTCTTTTTTTTTTTTTTTTTTTAAGATTTTATTTATTTGACAGAGAGACAGACAGCTAGAACAGGAACACAAGCAGGGGGAGTGGGAGAAGGAGAAGCAGGCTTCCTGCTGAGCAGGGAGCCCGATGTGGGACTCGATCCCAGGACCCTGGGATCATGACGTGAGCTGAAGGCAGACGCTTAACAACTGAGCCACCCAGGCGCCCACATCATTAGAATTTTCTACATATGTCATTTGTAGTCAGTTTTACTTCTCTGGATCAATCTTATGTCTTGTCTAAATGCTCTAGAAATAATTTCTACTTCTGTGTTAATAGAAGTGGTGAAATTGGGTATCCTTGCCTTGTACTGGCTGTTAGAGGGGAAAGCTTTTAAATTTCTATCATTGATTATAATGTTAAGTATGGGCTTTCCACAATGCATTGTATTGAGGTAAGTTCCTTCTGTTTCTTTTAAGGTTTTTAATCACAAATGGATATCTAACTTTACCAAATCATTTGTTTTCCTACATTGAGATGATCATTGTACTTTTATTCCTTTTTGTAAATGTGATGAATGACATGGACTTAATTTGTGTAATTGAACCATCCTTGTGTTCCAAGGATAACTCCCACAAGGTAATGATGTATAATCCTTTTTATGTCCTGTTGAATTTTATTTGGTATTACTGTATTGGGGATTTTTGCATCTGTGTTCATCAGGGATATTGACCTGTAGTTTTCTTTTCCTAGTGTTTTTAGTTAGCTTTTGTGTCAAGATGATGCTGCCGTCATAAAAGCAGTTTGGAAATGTATCCACTTACTCCAGTTTTCGGAACACATGAAAAAGGATAGGTGTTGGGGCACCTGGATGGCTCGGTTGGTTATGTGTCTGCCTTTGGCTCAGGTGATAATCTCAGGGTCCTGGGATTGAACCCCATGTTGGGCTCCTTGCTCAAAAGGCAGTCTGCTTCTCCCTCTTCCTCTGCCCCTCCCCCTGCTTGTGCTCCCTCACTCATGCTCTCTCTCAAATAAATAAAATTCTTTTCTTTCTCTTCCTTTCTTTTCCTTTCTTTCTTTTCTTTTTTTTCTTTTCTGTTCTTTTTTTTTTTTCTTTCCTTCTCTTTTCTTTTTTAATGGATAGATATTGGGCACCTGGGTGGCTCAGTTGGTTAAATGTACAAGTCTTGATTTCATTTCAGATCATGATATCAGGATCATCAGATCCAGCCCTGAACTAGGAGGCTCCGTGCTGGGCATGGAGCATGCTTATTAACATTCTCTCTCTCTCTCCTCCTCTCTAAATACATATAAATAAATAAATGGGATGGGGCGCTGGGTGGCTCAGTCAGTCAGCGTCTGACTCCTGATTTCGGCTCAGGTCATGATCTCAGGGTCATGAGGCTGAGCCCCACATCGTGGTCTGTGCCTAGAGCAGTCTGCTTGAAATTCTTTGTCCCCCTGCCCCTCCCACCAAGCGCTCTAAATAAATAAAAAATAAAGTCTTTAAAAAATAAAGATAGGTATTAACTTCCTAGCAGTGGTAAAAATTACCAATGAAACTATCTATTCTGGCCTTATATTTGTTCAGAGTTTTTAATTACTAAGTCATGCTTTTTATTTGTTATTGGTCTGTTTTTTTTTTCTTGATTCAGGTTTGCTAGATTATATATTTCTAGGAAATTACCAAATTTTTTTTAGATTTCTGTTGGTATAATATTATAACACTATAATATTTTTTCATAATAACTTCATAATAATTATTTCTGGTCCTTTTTATTTCTGAGGCATCCATTATAATGTTTCCTCTTTAATTTCTGATTTTATTTGAGTCTTCTATTTTTCTTAGTCTGGCTAAGGATTTCTCAATTTGAAGTTTCCCTTTTATATTGCTTTTCCTGCATCCCACAAGTTTTGATATGTTGTGCTTTCATTTTCTCAAAATAATTCTTTAAGTTCCCTCTTTTTGACTCTCTCTTTTACTTAATGGTTGTTCAAAAGTATATTGTTTTGTTTCTATGTATTTGTGAATTTTCCTGTTTCTAGTTTCATTGCATTGTGGTTAGAAGAGCTACTTCGAATGATTTTCAGCTTCTTGAATTTAAGACTTGTTTTGTGGGCGCCTGGGTGGCTCAGTTGGTTAAGCGACTGCCTTCGACTCAGGTCATGATCCTGGAGTCCCTGGATTGAGTCCCGCATCAGGCTCCCTGCTCGGCAGGGAGTCTGCTTCTCCCTCTGACCCTCCCCCCTCTCATGTGCTTGCTCTCTCTCCTTCTCTCTCTCTCTCAAATAAATAAATAAAAATCTTTAAAAAAAAAAAAAAAGACTTGTTTTGTGACCTTACATGCAATTCATTCTGGATTATGTCCCTTAGGATGCACGTGACAAGAAAGTGTATTCTGCTGTTAGGTAGAAAGTTCTGAATATGTCTGTTAGATCCATTTAGTCTGTAGTGTTGTTCAGTTCTGCTTTTTTCTTATTAATTTTCTGACTGAGGAATCTGTAAGAGTGGAGTTTTTAAAGTCTGTTTCTATTATTATATTGCAATCTATTTGTAGTTTCAGATCTTTCAGTATTCATTTTAGACATTTAGGTGCTTTGATGTTGGGTGACTATATATTTATAGTTGTTATATCTTCCTGTTGAATTGACCTTTTATCAGTATCTAATATCCTTTTTGGTTTCTCATAACAGTTCTTGACTTAATGCTGTTCTGTCTATTCATTTGTGTTATCTTTTAGTTACCATTTGCATGGAACATCTTTATTCTTCTCTTCACTGTCAGCCACAGTCACACTCTTGTGGACAGCATATGGTGGGATCTTGTTTTTTATATCTTTTTTTATATTACTTTTTGATTGTAGTCATAATTCCCTTATAACTAATACTTGATAGAAAATGGAATCTGGGGCTCCTGGGTGGCTCAGTCGTTAAGCGTCTGCCTTTGGCTCAGGTCATGATCTCAGGATCCCGGAATCAAGGCCCTCATCGGGCTCCCTGTTCAGCAGGAAGCCTGCTTCTCCCTTTCCCACTCCCCCTGCTTGTGTTCCCTCTCTTGCTGTCTCTCTCTCTTTCAAATAAATAAGTAAGTCTTAAAAAGGGAGGGGGGATTTGACATTACTTACAATTATATTAACATTCACAGAAGCTGAACATCACAGGCATATGGGTGTACTATGACCACAAAATGTCTTTACTTCCCAAGTACTTTTAAATTTTAGCTGTGAAGGTCAGTTACCAGACCCAAACTTGTCTTAACAAGTAGAATTTTTATGTCCATTCATTCAGAGAGTCTCTTTGATCTCTCTGGGCCTATTCATTTGCAGATAAGAATAGAAATTGTAACAGGGCTCCTTATGTCACATATTCACATGTGATGCCCATTTTCGTTTGCTGTCCAGTTTCTTTAAGATAAAAGTGTGACTTGCAGCAGGGCTACATAGATAAGGAAGTTCCATATGGATGAGATCACATGCTCACACATCTTCATTTCATCTCCTCAGGATCCAGCTTCGGTCTGAGGCCCTGGATTTGCTTCTACAGCTTCCAACTCCACTCGCACCTCTTTTCATTGGCTACCTGGTGCCCGTCCTTTATCTTACTTTAATCCATATATCTATTCAGTGTTTTTTGATTAGCAGATTTAGGCCATTTTAGATTCAAAGTAATTTTTAAAAGATACAGAGTTACTTTTGCTGTTTTCTTCATTGTTTTCCATATTTTGTACTTTTTTCCTTCCTCTTTGCTATTCTGCTTTGTGATCTGATTTTTTTGTAGTGAAATGTTTTCATTTTTCTTTATCTATTGTGTATCCAATAGAACTTTTTTCTTTGTCGTTAGTTACCATGAGAAAAAATATCTTCTATCAGTATATTTTAAACTTATATCCTAAGTCTTAGACAAAAACTTCACTTTTTTTTCTTGATTTGTCTGCGTTCTTTCTAACACTTGTTTTCTGATTTTTTTTTTTATAGTTATCCATTGTTTTTGGTGTGAGGTAGTATCACCTTCTAGGTTTGATTTGCATGTCCCAAATGATGAACGTTTTTTCATGTGCCGATTAGCCAGTCCGAGAGAAATGACTATTCAAGTCTTTTGGCCACTTCTACTTTCTGGCCCTCCCACGTTTTTTGGTCACAACCTATATCTATATTGTGTATCCATTAACAAATTACTGTAGTGGCTATAGTGATTTTATGGCTATAGTGATTTTAAAACTTTTGCCTTTTGAGGCGCCTGAGTGGCTCAGTTGGTTAAGCGTCTGTCTTCGACTCGGGTCATGGTCCCCAGTCCTGAGATCAAGTCGTGTATTGGGCTTCCTGCTCAGTGGAGAGCTTGCTTCTCCTGCTCCCTCTGTTGCTCCCCCTGATTGTGCTTTCTCTTTTTACTCTGTGAAATAAATAAATTAAAAATACTAAAAAACAACAACAACTTTTTTTTTAATCTTTTTTTTTTTTAAAGATTTTATTTATTTATTCATGAGAGACAGAGAGAGAGAGAGGCAGAGGGAGAAGCAGGCTCCCAAGGAGTGGGGAGCCCGATGTGGGACTCGATCCCAGGACCCTGAGATCATGACCCGAGCCGAAGGCAGACGGTCAAGCATCTGAGCCACCCCTTTTAACTTTAATAATAGAGGTAATAATGATTTTCTATATCACTATAACAGTATTAGAAGAGGGACACCTTGGTGGATCAGTCAGTGAAGCGTCTGCCTTTGGCTCAGGTCATGATCCCAGGGTCCTGGGATTGAGCTCCAGCATTGGGCTCCCTGTTAAGGAGGGAGCCCGCTTTTCCCCCCCTCTGCTCATGCTCTGTCTCTCATGTGTGGTCTGTCAAATAAATAAATAAAATCTTTAAAAAAACACACACACAGTATTAGAAGAATATATTGAATTTGACTGTTTATCTTTACTAGTCAGTTTTATGCTTTCTTATATTTTTATGGTACTAATTAACATATTCAAAATGAAGAACTACTTTTAACATTTCTTACAATGTATTTCTTGTGGTGATGAATTCTCTCGTTGTTTGGGATGTCTTTATATTCAATTCTGAAATACAGCTTTACCAAGCATAGAATGCTTGGTTAACAATTTTTCCCTTTCAGCACTTTGAATATTACTC
This sequence comes from Neomonachus schauinslandi, assembly GCF_002201575.2. Taxonomy (NCBI): domain Eukaryota; kingdom Metazoa; phylum Chordata; class Mammalia; order Carnivora; family Phocidae; genus Neomonachus; species Neomonachus schauinslandi. The sequence goes on along the minus strand of NC_058420.1, from coordinate 4,746,151 downwards.
CCATTTTTTGCTGGCTTGCCAAGTTCTGCTGATTGTGGTAGGGTTTTATGGAGGATTCCTTTTATGTGAAGAGCCATTTTTCTAGCTGCTATCAAAATTCCCTCTTTTCTTTGATTTTTGATAATTGGATTATAATGTATGTGTCTTCATGAAATCTTCTTTTGTTGGTCCTGTTTGGGATCTGTGTTTCACATTCTGGTATCTGTATCTCTCCCAATATTTGGAAAGTTTTCAGCCATTCTCTCTCAAAATAAGTCCCTTCTCCTGTGATTCCCAAAATGTGTTTATTGATATTTCTTGATGTTGCCCCATAAATCTTACAGACTTTTTATCACTGTTTTTTATTTCTTTTTTCTCCTCTAACTGGACAATTTCAAATGACCTCTCTACACTTAATGTGTCCTTTCTTCCATTTCATTTCTGCTGCTAAAGCTCTCTGTTGAATTTTTTTCATTTCATTCATTGTATTCTTCAGCTGCAGAATTTCTTTTTGGTCCTTTTCAAAGATTTCTGTCTGTTTTCAGAAAGTCTTTGCATTTTGTTTATGTATTGTGTTCCTGAATTCAAACAATTATTTAGAATTCTTTGTCAGGCATTTTGTAGCTTTGCATTTCTGTGGAGTCAGTTACTTAAAGGTTATTTTACTAATTGGTGGTGTCATGCTTCCTTGTTTTTCTATGTTTTAATCACTTTGTGTTTTGTGTGCATTTGAGAGAGCAGTCACCCTTTCCAGACCTTACAGGCTGGAAGGACCTTAACCTATGAGTTAGTGTACAGGTGCTAGATTGATGGTATGTGGGAGTTCCTCCTTCAGAAGAGCGTAACAACACTGACTTCTGAGGAGTATAGGTCAGCATTAAGAAAGACATAGGTTCTTGGGAATCAGTGCTGCAGGTATTAGGTGTCAGAAGCAGCAATTTAGGTCTCTGGGGAAGTAAACAGCATGGCAGCAGCTCCTTCTCTGATTGCAACAACAGCTACAATTCCATCTCAGGTGGGATTAGCATTTGGTAGCATCTCCTTTACCAGCAGGGTGCAGTGGCAGCTCCTTCTCCAGGTTCTACATCTGCAGTGGTTTTTTTTCCAAGTGCAGCGAAGATTCTACACACATTTTCCAGCTGGGCTTGGCATTGGTGAAGGCTGAAGTAGTCCTCAGTGGCAGAAGTTGCTGTTGCCCAAAGCAGTGACAAGGCTATCTGGGTTCCTACTCTTCATTTTCCTCCCGTGAAGGAAAATTGCAAACTGAGTGGATCTCTATTGCATTGAACTGTGTCTTTTCCTCAGGGAAGGGGTAATGTAGGAAATACGCTTCTATACTTTTCAGTATGACTATTCTTGATTTTTATTATCCATATGTTTTATGTGCTACAGCCTCCTATTCAACTCTGAATCTGTCCCAGAAGTATTTTGTTGGCTCTGTAGTTGTTTATTGATTTTGTTGGAGGGACAAGCATGGAAACCTCCTATCCATAATTGGCTGACATGGCTTCACTTCTCTGATTTTGATTGATCATTTTATCTGATTGCATTTTTTCTCCCTTTGTATCAGTTACACTTCTTTAATTACTTTTTAAATGTGGTTGCCCTTGAATCTGCAAGAATACTATACAGGTTCAAGAATTTGGCAAATTCCTTCAAACATAGAATTTCCAAATTCCCCTCCTTTTCTTTGTAACACTGCTGTCATTCATTTCACTTATCCATACTCAACAACTTACTGTTCCCTTCATTATTTTGAACACATTATTATCTGTTAATTAAGAATAAGAAAAATGAGGGGTGCCTTGGGTGGCTCAGTCATTAGGCATCTACCTTCGGCTCAGGTTATGATCCCAGGGTCCTGGGATCGAGCCGCACATTGGGATTCCTGCTCGGCGGGAAGCCTGCTTCCTCTTCCACTCCCCCTGCTTGTGTTCCGTCTCTCACTCTCTCTCTCTTTCAAAAAGATAAATAAAATCTTAAAAAAAAAAAAGAATGAGAAAAATGTAATATTTTTTCCCTTAATTTAGTATTTATCTGAAGTTCTTTGTTTCTTTATATAGACTAAAGTTTTAGACTTGTATCATTTTCCTTCTTTTTGAAGTATTTAACATTTTGCAAGACAGGTCTACTGGCAGTTTCCTTATTTTTTGTCTGAGAAAGTGTTATTTGTGCTTTAGTTTTTAATGATAATTTTGCTATGTACAGATTTCTAAGTTGGTGAGTTTTTTCTTTCAACACTTTAAATATTTCACTATTTTCTTCTTGCTTTCATGGTTACTGAAGAGATGTCCAAGGTAATTATTATTACTCTTCTATAGGTAAGGTTTTTTACTCTCGCTTCTTTCAAGATTTTTCTCTCTTTTTTTGATTTTCTGCAGTTTGAATATGAAATGCCTACATAAGATTTTTTGTTATTAATCTTTCCTGATGTTCATAGTTTCCCTGATCACTGATTCAGAATGTCATTGATTTTGACCAATTCTCCATTGTTATTGGTTGAAATATTTCTTTGTTTTGTTTCCTTCTTATGTACCCCATTATCCATATGTTTTACTTTTTTGTAGTTGTCTCACGATTCTTGGTATTGTTTCACCTTTTTTCTTTTCTTTTTTTTTAAATTTATTTGACAGAGACACACAGTCAGAGAGGGAACAGAAGCGGGGGGGTGGGAGAGGGAGAAGCAGGCTTCCTGTGGAGCAGGGAGCCCGACACGGAGCTTGATCCCAGGACCCTGGGATCATGACCCGAGCTGAAGGCAGACGCTTAACGAGCCACCCAGGCGCCCCCACCTTTTTTCTTTTTCTTTGCATTTCAGTTTTCAGAGTTTCTCCTGCACTTTTTCAAGCTCACTGATTTTTTTTTTCAGTTGTGTAGTCTTTTGATGAGCCCATTACAGTCATTCTTCATTTCTGTTACACTGACATACCTCTAATGTTATTTAGTTGTTTCATAGAATTTCTGCTGTGTTGTTTACATTGCCTCCATGTTCGTATGTGTTCTTTAACTGTTAGATCCTTTGGCATATTAATTATACATTTTTCAAATTCTTAGTCTGGTAACTTTAACATCTTTGCTATATCTGTGTCTGATTCTGATATTTGCTCCTTCCTTCAGACTTTGTTTTTTTTATTTTTCTTTTAGTGTGTCTTTTAATTTTTGCTGAACTTGATGTATTTATTAGATAAATGGGCCTTATATGGGGAGGGGCTAGCTGGGTTACTGTCTCCTAAAGATATTGGTTGTCAAAGGCTAAAATTTACTGTGGTGTCCTTGTTTTTTTCCTTGTGTTGAGTTACATTTCTCTAGAAGACTCTTCTTTAATAAGATCTGAGAAGTTTAGTTTTTTCTTTTGAAATCCATGTTATATGGGCTCCCTATCCATATGGATTAGAGGAAGTTTTCTTACACTTTCATGATTAGGTTACAAACTCTCAGCTTTTGTTTATCTATGAACATCTTAGTTTATTTAAAATACAGTTTTGTCAGACATAGTATTTCTGCTTGATAGTTTTTTTTTCTTTCAGCACTTGGTTTATTTGTCCAAGGCCTTCTTGATGAAAAATACACTGATAATCTTAGTGAGAATCCTGTGTACCTGATGTGATGCTTCTCTTGCTATTCTGGAGATTCTTCGTTGGCTTTTCATAGTTCAAATACAATACATCTTTATGTAGGTCTGTTTGAATTCAGTCAGGTTCTTAAACTGTATGCCCATTTCATTCCTCAAATGGGGGAAATTTTTCAGCCTTTCAAATAATTCTATGCTGTTTTCTCTCTCTCTTCTCTACTTACACTCTTTTTTTTTTTTTTTTTTTTAAAGATTTTATTTATTTGAGACAGAGAGAATGAGAGAGAGAGAGCACATGAGAGGGGGGAGGGTCAGAGGCAGAAGCAGGCTCCCTGCCGAGCAGGGAGCCCGATGCGGGACTCGATCCCGGGACTCCAGGATCATGACCTGAGCCGAAGGCAGTCGCTTAACCAACTGAGCCACCCAGGCGCCCTCTACTTACACTCTTAATGCATATGTTGATCTGTTGATGGTATCACACAGGCCCTTTAGGGTATGTTCACTTTCATTCATTCTTTATGCTTCTGACATAATCAGTAGAATTGTCCTGTCTTTGCATCTGCTGATTTCTTAAACTGCCTGTTCAAATCTACTTACTTGAATACCTATAAAATGAATTTTTCATTTAAGTTCTTGTACTTTTCAGCTCCGCAACTTTTTAGGGGATTTCTTTTTATGTTTTCTGTCTCTTTATTGATTTTTTTCTATACATACCTCTTTTCTTGATGATATTCTCATATTCTTTTCATTCTTTGAGCATCTTTAAGAGAGTTTATTTTTTGTGGAGGTTTTTTGTTTTGTTTTCATTATTTTTAAGGTGTTTTTTGTTTTTTGTTTTTTGTTTTGTTCTTTTGTCAGAGAGAGGGAGAGCACAAACGGGGGGAGCGGCAGGCAGAGGAAGAAGCAGTCTCCCTCCTGAGCAGGGAGCCTGATGTGGGACTCAGTCCCAGGACCCTGGGATCACGACCTGACCTGAAGGCAGATGCTTAACCGACTGAGCCACCCAGGCGTCCCCAAGAGTTTATTACTTGTTTTGAAAGTCAGCATCTGGTTGTTCTCAGGGACATCTTCTGTTGACTACTTCTTTCCTTCACTGGCCTGTAGGTTCCTGTTTCTTTCTATGCTTTGTGTGTTCTTTGTTGAAAATTGGATATTAGAAATGTACAGTTTGTTCTGGGAATCTACCTGCAGTGTAAACTGAAGGTCTTCATAGGTATTTTCTGAACCTGTCCCCTTCCTTGGGCATGTATGGTCACTTTTTCAAATTCCACAAAATATATGTGTTTGCTATTGAGTGTCCTAATCCTGAAATGTCATGTTACGCACAAGAAAAGTGAAGTAGGAAAATCTGTCTGCCCTTTTTAATGCCCTGAAGTGCTAAACCAGAGGGGAGTGGTTTTCCAAGTGGGACGGGCAGTTGAACAATCACTTCCCACCTTAGTAGCTTAACCTACGTGATCAGGAGCAGCCACCAGCAATCAAAACACATATCTCTGATATTTGGAGGACAGAATGTTATTCCTGGAACATTTGCTGTTGTTACATGAGATAGTTTCTACTGAGAGATGGATTCTTGGTACTCTCTATTTAGGTATCTTCCCAAAATTAGCTTTTACTTTTAATTTCATGTCTTTGTATCTAAAATGAGTCTCATGTAGTTAACAGAAGTGATATTTTTTCTTTTTTTAGTCATTTTGGCAATATTTACCTTTTAATGGGAAAACTTAATCTGTTTACATTTAAAATGAATGAATGATAAGATACCTGGCTGGCTCAGACACTGGAGAATGCAATGTGTGACTCTTGAACCTGGGGTTGTGGATTCAAGCCTCACATTGGGTGTTAGAGATTACTTAAAAACCTTTAAAAAATCAAGTAAATAGAAATAAAGAAAAAGACAAAGGGGGGCAGTTTTTTATAGTGTACCATTTTGATTCCTTTGTTTTTCTGCATAAGTGCTTTAGGGTCTCTTAGTTGTTACCCTAAGAATGTCAGTTAATACCCTAAACTTAATCTAGTTTGAATAATAACATTGTGTTTCAATAATGCCAAATTAGTTTCAATAACAAATACTGTTTTCTCAATTTCAGTACTTCCCTTTATATTTTTATTGTTACGTATTACATCTCTAAACATTTGTGTGACCATTCAAATAGATTTAAAATTGTAGTTGGCGCCAAACTCCCAGCCCAGCCGCGCTGTAGTTTTGATTCTCTGGGCTACGGGTTGAAGGAAGATGGAGCTGTTACCAGTGGGAAAATGTACTGGGTTTAAAATCAGCTTTTTTGTAAAACCATTTGTTCTGGAATAAAACTCAATTAGAAAAGTGGGTGAAGGGGCCTTTTCTGAATTCTCAGGCTGCAGTGGGCTGGCTTGGTGGAGGGATTGTGGGGTGCTGGGGCACTGAGTCTTGCTGGGTGCTTTGGCCTTTGATGTGGGAGCTTTCAAGATGATGCTTTGGGATGTGACAAGAAATTCTAGAGCTACAGAATTTATGTTGTTTATTTTTTTAAATTTTATAACTGCCTTACTATAGAGTGCAAAGTTTGTTTCTCCTGAAGCTATGTACTCACTTTTCAAGAAAATGTTATAGTTCTGATTGTGATAAAATACACATAACATGCAAGTTAACATCTTAAAAAAAAAATCATTAGTAAGAAGAACTACATACATAGCTCAGCATACTCTCCACTGAGCAGGGAGTCCAACATGGGGCTCAGTCCTGGGACCCTAAGATCATGACCAGACCCAACATCAGGCGCTTAATCCACTGAGCCATCCAGGCACCTCTTTTTGTCATTTTATACCTGTCATTCTGTTGCTTTCTTGATTTGTGGTCTCTGATGATTAATCATCTATAAATCTTATTGAAGATGACTTCCATATGACAAATCGCCTCATCCTTTATGATTTCACAATTTAGTCTTTGCCTCTTGACAAATTGACTATGATGTGTCTCAGTGTGGCTGTCTCTGAGATTTTCTAGTTTCAAGTTTCTTGCGTTTCAGGTTCTTTGCCTTTGTTGGCTGTGTGTGTCCATGTCTTTCACCAAAATTGGAGTGTTCAGCCATTATTTCTTAAAATATTTTTTCTGTCTTCTTCCCCCTGGGACTTTTATATTACATATATTAGTTCACTTCATGGTCTGTCACACATCCCTTACGCTTTTTTAACTTTTCTTTCTGCCCCTCATACTACAGACTTTATCAATTGCTGTTACCTTACTGTTTTTCTCTGCCTGCTGAAATCTGTTGAATCCCACTATGGAGTTTTTTATTTCTTTCATTTACTTTTTTGTGCCCAGGATTTTCTGTCATTCCTTATATAATTTCTGTCTCCTTTTTAATAAGTTTGCCCTACATCCTTGTTTTTTGTTTGTCCTCTAGTAGTTTGATCATGTTTAAGAGTGCTTTCAAATCTTGTAGAAAGTTCAATGTCTGGCTTCCTCATGAACAGTTTATTTCTTTCCTTTGGATTGGCCATACTTTTTCATTCTTTTGTATACTTTGTGATTTTTTTCCCCCCTGAAAACTTATCTTTAAATTTTATAATGTTCTAACTGGAAATTAGATCCATCCTCTTCTCCAGGACTTGCTCTTCTTGATTGTTGAAGGATTAGATTACATTGTGCCAGTATTTTGACAAAATGCAAAAAAAATCTGTTTTGCAAATTGGATCTATGTTAGCACATTCCTTTAAGACTATCTGAAAACATTTATAATTCTCTCCATCGTTCACTTCTGATTGTATTACTATATATATACATATATATATTAGCCCTAGGCAAAACCTTAGTGTCATATATTTTTTTAGTATTTGTCCCATCATGACCATTCATGTGACGTTTCCTTCAGTGTTTTTGGCTGCTTTTCAATATCCTAACCTCTTCTCCCCAAAGAAAGCCACTCTAGTTTTTGCTACTTTGTCTTACTTTGTCTGTTTATATTTCCATTATAATCTTTGCTCCTAAGAACTGTGGGGTTTTCTATCACCTTACAATGTATTTGACCATTGCCTGCCATTTTCCACTATAAATCAGTTCCGAGGAAACAGACATTAAAGTGTTCTGTGTGTACATGGGTTCTTCTAGGAGCCTTAGACTAGCACAAACACAGTGTTTTGCAAATAAGATCGTCTTTGCTCCATCCAGAAACAGGAACAGGGTCTCATATTTGGAATTGGCCTTTTATCTTCAGGACCTCTACCATGCAGGGTAGGTGGTAGGGCAGCACCAAAAACCTTTCTTATCTTTTTTTTTTTTTAAGATTTTATTTATTTGACAGAGAGACACAGTGGGAGAGGGAACATAAGCAGGGGGAGTGGGAGAGGAAGAAGCAGGCTTCCTGCTGAGCAGGGAGCCCAATGCGGGGATCGATCCCAGGACCCTGGGATCATGACCTGAGCCAAAGGCAGACGCTTAACAACTGAGCCATCCAGGCACCTCCCTTTCTTATCATTTTTAAGTTGTAGTTTTTTTTTTTCTTTTTTAATGTGGTGTTTACTTGGTTGATGTAGATTTTTTTTCCCAAGGGTTCTGGCAGTTTCCAGTTGGTTTTTGATGTTTCCGTGGAGAAACAGGAGCTTTGAACTGGCTGCTCTTGTACAGTATTGCTTTTATCAATTTTTGAGCACAAATTGTTTTTTGGATTTCCAAATTAGTTTTTTTGTTTTTTTTTTAAAGATTTTATTTATTTGTTTATTTGATGGAGAGAGAGACAGCGAGAGAGGGAACACAAGCAGGGGGAGTGGTAGAGGGAGAAGCAGGCTCTCCGCCGAGCAGGGAGCCCGATGCGGGGCTCGATCCCAGGACCCTGGGATCATGACCTGAGCCGAAGGCAGACGCTTAAAGACTGAGCCACCCAGGCGCCCCCCACATTAGTTTTTAAGAAATTTCTTTTAACCCATTGAAAACCTACCTAAAGTACTTAAATAGGATATTAACCCCTCTACCTTGGTTTTACATATGTTTAGTTTTTGTTTTGTTGGTAGTATCAGTTTTTTGTTTGGTTTGTTTTTAGGTGAACTTATGAATTATGTATAAAATTTGATAGAGTTTGGCTTTATATTAGACAATCAGGAAACACTTCACTAACTAGGCGACCTTCAAATAACTACCTGAAAGGGGTGCCTGGGTGGCTTAGTGAGTTAAGTGTCCGACTCTTAATTTTGGCTCAGATTATGACCTCAGGATCATAAGATCAAGTGAGCCCCCCGTGCAGCCCCGCACTGGGCTGGGCATGGAGCCTGCTTAAGATTCTGTCTTCCCCTGTCACTCTGTCCCACTCTCTTCTCCCCAAAAAAATGAAATAAAATAATTTTTAAAAAAAAAGGACCTGAAAGAAATAGTAAAGGAATAAGTATATAGGTGCAAAGAAGGGTCAGCATACATAAACATTCTGAACACAAGTCTTCTTGACCTCTTAGAGGAACAAACAGCAAGGCGGTAGGTCATTTGTCACTGGAAGTAAGGGGGACAGTTTTAGAGATGAGGTAAGAGATAACCTAACAATGTGTCTGATTATGTATGGCTATACAGGACATTGTAAGAACATTGGATTTTACTTTTAAGTCAGTGGTTCACAACTGAAGGTGGAATTGCAATTGTTGTTACTGGCCTTCTTGTGATTGGAGGCCAGGAATACTGCTCATTATCTACAATTTACAGAGCTATCTCCTTGTACCCTGACTTATGTGAAATAGGAGGTCATTGCAGCATTTTGATGGAGGTGTGATACATATGACCTAACCTTTCAAGTTATTTTTTTATGGTGCTTTTTTTTTCCTTGAGAAAATGACAATTATCAGATATTTGCAATGTGTACCCATTTTTCTAATGAACTTGAACAGTATACTCTGACATATCTTTGAAAATTTATTGAAAGCATTAAAACATTCCTACAGAAAATTGTGAAGAAAGGCATACGTATGGAACAATTTAGTTACTATTTTGGAGGTGTGTTGAACCCCATCTTTGGTATTTACAAATTAGAAGGACTTTTAAGACCCTTAAAAGTTGTGTAGGTTTACAGTTAGACAAGTCTAAGTGAATTGAAGTCTGGCTAGTAATCTGGTTTACTGAAACTGAACCATGTATTATTTCTTCTTCTTGTCGTCTTTCTTCTTAATACTTTTGTGAAACAGTAATGTGTGTGAAATCTCAAGACAGCTTCCATTCTAAGGTAATTGAGAGGAGTGGGAAAACTGGATCCTTGGCCTTGGGGCCACTAATCTGGACTTGAAATGGAAGGCATACATGTTGTTCACACTCCGCACCACATCATTCATATCCAAAGTTTTTTTGTTTTGTTTTTTTCTCCTGATACGAAATTTCTCTTATGATATGAAAGGTGCTAATGATTTTCCAGCAGGCAGTCCAGAACATTTCTCAAGGACTATAGTTGAGGTTGCCAAAATTTTTATTCTTACGTTATTAAATAAGATTAGTAGTCGGGTAATTTTTATCTTTTGAGGAAATATTTGAAAGTTAGAATGTGTCCATCTTGCATTTGTTTTAATTATGTTCTTTTTCCAAAAAGGTAAAAAAATACATATATGTGCACCAGAAAGTAAATACAGGACAGTAAGAATATAAAAAGAAATAAGGGGCGCCTGGGTGGCTTAGTCAGTTAAGCATCTGCCTTCAGCTCAGGTCATGATCCTAGGGTACTGGGATCAAGTCCCGCATCAGGATCCCTGCTCAGCGGAGAGACTGCTTATCCAACTCTGCCTCTGCCCCTGCCTCTCTGCCTACTTGTGCTGTCTCTCTGTCAGATTTTTAAAATATTTAAAAATAAATAAATAAAAATAGGGGTGCCTGGGTGGCTCAGTCGTTAAGCGTCTGCCTTCGGCTCAGGTCATGATCCCAGGGTCCTGGGATCGAGCCCCGCATCAGGCTCCTCGCTCCGCGGGAAGCCTGCTTCTCCCTCTCACACTCCCCTTGCTTGTGTTCCCTCTCTCGCTGTCTCTCTCTCTGTCAAATAAATAAATAAAAATCTTTTAAAAAATAAATAAATAAATAAATAAAAATAAATGAGTGGTGCTACTGGAGTAAAATTACAAGTAGAAAAGTCAAGATGAAGCCATAGAACTAAAATCCTTCAAATTTGAACCATAAATTTATTTGAGAGATCTAGCAAGTATCAAGACAAAAACATGGCATTTATCCACAAATATATTTAGAATACTCTTTCAGTCACAATTTAGCACCTAAATGTAGTAGATTCTGTTTTTAATAGCAGGATCTCTCTTTATCAGCAAATCATTAAAGAGCCTGTTTTTCTCAAAGATTTAAGTTCACTACTCAACAGCTGAAATAAAAAGACAAAAGCAGTTTAATCACCAAGGCTAAATGATTTACATCAGAATCATTGAAATTGCTTATGAAAATGTAGATTGCTGGGCCTTTCGTCCTGAGTTTCTGAATCAAAAGTATAGATTGGGCTGAAGAATTTGTATTTTTAAGATGTTCCCAGTTTCCCACATAATGCTGATGCTTCTGATCTGCTTCTGGTCATATTTGAGAACCCCTGAAAAATCAGATAGCTTCATCTATTTGAGTTTCCATGAATTGCTTCAAAGCACAGTTCCTTGAAAACGGTTCTTTGAGAGGCCAAAAATACAGAGTTTCTATTACATACGGCATTTTCTATTGTATCTAAAGGGTTATTTAAGGTTTTTCCAAGGGACATTTTAAAGAATATCCTGTAAATAATTACATTTACTCACGTATATTTGCTTTTTGCATGTTTCATTACCTCCCATCACAGTGCATGCTAAAAACTATGAGAAGTCTAATATTAAGAAATTATACCCCAATAATTTCCAAACTATTTAGCATTTGAGGTTTCACTCCCTGAAAGATAGTTTAAGTTTATCTATTCTGTGTTGTTGCTATCTCAGTGTGAATGAGTTACAAGTCATTACCTTGTATTTTTGCAGTGTCTCTCCCCTGTTAAAGATAAACCAGTGTCAGAATAATTTATTGGAGCTTTTTTACTGATGGATGTAATACATTAAATAGAAAATGTTTTTATTTCAGAACTGTTCGTCAGTTGGCACAGGAGCAATTTTTTTTAATGTGCACAAGATGTTGCATGGGACACAGGCCTCTACTTTTCTTCATTACTCTGCTCTTTACCATTTTGGGGGTGAGATATTTTTAAATGGATTTATCATTGTGATTCATTCTTAAAATCAGGAGCATTTAGGAAATTACAGTTTTAACTTTTATTAAGATTTGCTTATGTGGGGCACCTGGCTGGCTCAGTCGGTGGAGCATGCAACTCTTGATCTTGGGCTTGTAAATTGGAACCCCATGTTGTTTGTAGAGATTACTTTAAAAAAAAATCTTTTAAAAAAAGGAAAGATTTGGTTATGCTTAATAAAATTTTATCTTTTCCAGTGATTTCTGTACTATTTGTAGATTGATTTTTATTTGCTTTCTATAAATACTTTCTTGGAAAAATAGAATTCAAACAGCGTTATTGTATTTTATGTCATTGATATATAAGGCGTTGCCACTTCATTTTACCAATTATCTAGATTTTTAAAAATTAACATGAATTTTGAACATGACTTTGTGAATTCATATTATAATTATTATATTTCAGAGCACAGCAAGAGAGAGAGGTAAACATTCAGGTGACTATTTCACTCTTCTACGGCACCTTCTTAATTACGCTTACAACAGCAATATCAACGTACCCAATGCTGAAGTTCTTCTAAACAATGAAATAGATTGGCTCAAAAGGATTAGGGTAAGGCTATAATACAGTTTACTATAGCACTTATTAAATCAACTGCCTTATTAAAAGAGGGCTTTATGATTTTTAGTATTTATGTTAAAAAACCCCTGGGAATAATAAAAATAAACTGGATATATATTTCATTACATTAGTAACTCATAATACATAGAACATACAACTAGTTTTATTTTATAGAAATGGTAAGTTTACTTCAGTTGGGACTCAGAATGCTGATGTTCAGTTTCCTCCATTTTGGTATTTTTTTTACCTATTTTGCCCATTATCATATTTAGAATATTCTTAAGGTTTTTTGTTGTTGTTGTTGTTTTAACTAAAAATGTCTTGATGCATTAGCATTTACATTTAACCACCTGTACCTTTCATTTATACAGACAGAGTTCTGTTAGAATATATTTTTGAAATTGATAGCTTTAAACCATAGGTTAGCATTCTCCTGTTTCTCAACTTTGGCACAATGGACATTTTACCATTATTCCCTGTTTTGAGGAGCTATGATATGCATTGTAGGATGTTGAGCACCACTCCAGCATCTAATTATTAGGAGGTGGCTTCCTTTCCTTCCCATTTGTGAAAACCATAAATATCTCCACACATTGCCAATGTCTTGGGACAAAATTCCACATTTAATGTTGAAAGAGGAAGGAAGAAGAAATTACATGAATGGAAATGTTTGGAATAATTACATCTGAGATACCACTTTCCTCCAACTCCCCTTTTGTTCTTGCTTCTTTTGTTCTCCTTTCCTGTGAATTAGGTTTCTTAACCTTTTTCCTTTGACAGGATAACGTTAAAAACACAGGTGAAACAGGTGTTGAAGAGCCAGTCTTGGAAGGTCACCTTGGGGTAACAAAAGAGTTACTAGCCTTTCAAACACCTGAGAAAAAGTATCATATTGGTTGTGAAAAAGGAGGTGCTAATCTCATTAAAGTAAGTTACAAATTTTGGCACTATACTGCTTACCATGACCTTTTAAATGTTTGTTAACAAATCTTTCTGATTGAGCTCTATAGTATTTTTCTTTGAGATACCATCTTTGTTATTTATCTTATTAAAATCTCTTTGAAGGCTGCAGGATTTTGGGGGTTTTTTTAAGTTTTTATTTAAATTAGAATTAACACATAGTATTATATTAATTTCAGGTGTACAATATAGTCATTCAGCACTCGCATACAACCCCTGGTGCTCATCACAATGCACTCCTTCATCCTTATCACCTATTTCACCCAGCCCCCCCGCCCACCTGCCATCTGGTAACCACCACTTTGTTCTCAGTAGTTAAGTGTCAGTTTCTTGGTTTTCCCCTCTTTTTTCCCCCTATGATCATTTCTTTCTTAAAATCCACATATGAGGGGTGCCTGGGTGGCTCAGAGGTTAAGCATCTGCCTTTGGCTCAGGTCATGGTCCCAGGGTCCTGGGATCGAGCCCCGCATCAGGCTCCCTGCTCAGCAGGAAGCCTGCTTCTCCCTCTCCCACTCCCACTGCTTGTGTTTCCTCCCTCGCTGTGTTCTCTCTCTGTGTCAAATAAATAAATAAAATCTTAAAAAAAAAAAAAATCCCAATATGAGTGAAATCATATGGTGTATTTCTCTGACTGTCTTTGCTTAGCATAATACAGTGATTTTTTTTTTTTTTAAGATTTATGTATTTATTTTAGAGATAGGGCACACACAAGAGCATGGGTGAGATACAGGGAGAAAATCTCAAGCAGACTCACAACTGAGTGTGGAGCACAGCGCGGGATTCAGTCGCACAGCCCTGAGATCAGTTGGCACAGGAGCAATTTTGTTTAATGTGCACCCAGGCGCCCCCCCCAATACAGTGATTTTTTTTTTAAATAAATGTGTGCCTCCTTTAATTCAAGAGGTTTTAAAATTATAGTTGACACTTAAACAATAAAAGGGTTATGGGCGCCACGCTGTGATGCAATTGAAAATCTACATATATAATTTTTGACTCCCTAGTAACTAAGAATAGCTTGCTATTGACCACAAGCCTTACTGACGTCATAGCTTATGATTAATACTTATTTTGTATGTGTATTATATACTGTATTTTTTTTAAGATTTTATTTCATTATTTGAGAGAGAGCGGGGGCGGGGGGCCACAGAGGCAGAGGGAAAAGCAGGCTCTCTGTTGAGCAGGGAGACCCTATGCGGGACTCGATCCCAGCACCCTGGGATCATGACCTGAGCCAAAGGGTGACGCTTAACAACTGAGCCATCCAGGCGCCCCAATATGTACTGTATTTTTAAAATAATGAAAGAGAAGAAAGTATACTTAAACTATTGTTTGTACTGATACCATAAGTTTACATTGTTTGTTTATAATATAAATCATCATGCCAATCCTTGCACCAATATTGCCTTATATATGATAGAAAACACTGTAGATGTTTTATGTACTACTAACACTAGACATCAAAAAGGAAAAGATAATGTGAAAAAGAAATTCATATTTATTCACAGGTGTAACAGTTCGTGAGTAGATAACAAAGCAGTGGCAATATGGTTGGTTTTGGTAGCCAGTGTGTAGCGTATACGATTGCTTCTTGGTAGTCAGCCTATACACTAATGAACAAATCATTATAAAATTTTAATGGCTTATGGTATTACAGTCACATTCATAATACAGAACTGGACACACAAATACATTAAAGAAGAAACAGTTACGTGTGATGATTGGCTAATACACAGTTTCTCCCAAGTCTGAGAAAGAGGCATCTTTAGAGAGTAAGGCAATTCTTTGAAAGCAAAGTATAAAACAGTAAGAACACGGGCACATTATTAATTTTACATTAAATCTTACTCTGTGTATGCCTCTGTAAAGATAGGCTATCCACTTGCATGAGTCTTGCACACGATGTTCTGTACGAATATATGGTGATGCTGATGACACGAAACATCTCATGCAGTTCCTGCTGTACGATTACTAAGTTTTCACACAAAGACATACACAGACACAACAGATAAGTATATTAACTGTACAGCATGATGATGATTTACTGTCCACTAAGTGGAAGGGGATCATCATAAACGTCTTCATCTTCCTCGTCTTCTCAGTGAGTAGGCGGAAGAGGAGTTGGTCTTGCTGTCTCAGGAGAGGCAGGTACACTCAATGTAACTTTATGGAAATACAAAGTAGTTTCTGTCACACTTTCTTGCTTCTTCATTTCTCTAAAAATGTCCCTATATGGGTCCAGTCCTGCCACCATTTGCTTTAGTTTCAATGTCCATATCATGGAAGGGTCCATGTCATAGAAGGAGTCAAAAGCAGTCTTGAATAATCGGAGCCCTCTGCCAGATTGCATACTGTCAGTTTGTTTTCTGCCATGGCTTCCTCTTTGTCTCCATCCTCATCATCTGGCCCTCGTTCAGAAGTTCTCATCTCCATCAAGTTGACTTCTGTTAGGTCTTCTGAGGTGGTGGATATTAGCTCTTGAATTTCTCCAAGATCCAGATCTTTCACCCCCCCACCTTTGTTGCCATTTCTACAATCTCTTTTATGATTTTGCTGATTACCTCTGTTGTAAAGGCTGTGAAGTCACGCACAACACCCAGACACAGTTTTTTTCCAGTAGGAGTTATTTGGGGCTTGATGGCACTCACGGTTTTTTCTGTGACAATGGCAGTATCTTCAATGGTGCAGTCCTTCCAGATTCTCATGATGTTCTTTAGATTGGGGTTCTCTTCCCTAGCACTGACAGTTCATTTCATATGCTGCCATGTGTGATGAACTGTAAAGGTCCTTATGACCATCTGATCTGGGGGCTGAATTAGAGACGTTGTGTTTGGGGGCAGGTAGACCACTTCGATATCTTTGGTGCTGAACTCGTGGGGGTCTAGCTCGTGAGCAGCACTGTCCAATATCAAAAGAACTTTAAGGTGTAGTCCCTCACTGGCAAGGTACTTCCTGATGCCAGAGACTAAGCACCGATGGAACCAATCCAGAAGAAGGGTTGTCATTGTCCAGGCTTTCTTGTGCAACCAAGAGAGAGACGTCTCATGTTTATCTCTTCCCTTCAGGTCTCAGGGACTTGAAGCAGTTTTCATAGATAAGGGCAGACCTGATCAGGCCTGGCTGCATTTGCACAAAACAGTAGACTTGGCCTATCCCTTCCTGCCTTAAATCCTGGTGCTTGCTTCTCTTCCTTTCTGACACTTTCTTCCAGAATACGGCACTTTTGTCTGCATAAAAACCTGCTCAGGCAAATATCCTTTCCCTCAGAGATTTTCTTAATGGTATCTGGGAATTTGTCTACTGCCTCTTGGTTGGCACAGTTGCTTTTCCCTGTTTTCCTGACATTTTTTAAGCCAAACCTCTTTCTAAAATTATCAAACCATCCTTTGCTGGCATTAAATTCTCCAGCTTTTAGATCCTTCACCTTCCTTTTGCTGACTTTTCCTTTTTCTAGTATGGTATTAGAGTCTATAGGTATGCCTCCCTTACAGCAATCCCATACCCACATGAAAGCAGGGTTTGGAATATGAGATGAAAAAGTATTTCACGGGGCGTCTGGGTGGCTCAGTGGTTAAGTGACTGCCTTCGGCTCAGGTCATGATCCCGGAGACCTGGGATCGAGCCCCACATCGGGCTCCCTTCTCGGCGGGGAGTCTGCTTTTCCCTCTGACCCTCTCCCCTCTCATGCTCTCTCTCTCTCTCTCAAATAAATAAAATCTTAAAAAAAAAAAACAAACAAAGAGAAAAAGGAAGGAAGGAAAGGTATTTCACAAAAGACAGTGATGCTTTTTTTGCACCTGCTGGCCTGGCTGTAAGTGATGACTTCATGGATTTCCTTTTATTTTATTTTTTCAAAATGGTCTTTATGCTAGATTCATTTGTCTTTAAATGGTGAGCAACTGGGCGCCTGGGTGGCTCAGTTGGTTAAGCGACTGCCTTCGGCTCAGGTCATGATCCTGGAGTCCCAGGATCGAGTCCCGCATCGGGCTCCCTGCTCGGCGAGGAGCCTGCTTCTCCCTCTGACCCTCCCCCTCTCATGTGCTCTCTGTCTCTCTCATTCTCTCTGTCTCAAATAAATAAATAAAATCTTTAAAAAAATAAAAAATAAAAATAAATGGTGAGCAACTGCAGCTGCTGACCTCAACCGATAGTATACATCAGGCAATTCAAGTTTTTGTTGTAATATCATGACTTTGCTTCTTTGGAGCACTTCCAGCACCACTAGGGGCACTTTGAATGGTAGCGGGGTGTATTTGAGGTTCATGATATTACCCTAAACACCCCGGAAATTACATAAGAACAGCAAGAGATCACTTTCTTCTGTGGTAGGAGATGAACTGTTCAGGAGGAGATGATTTGAAGGGTATTCATGACACTTGCACTCACTGCAATAGCAACAGAAAGTGGCTACAAAATTATTACAGTAGTATGGTTTGTATTTAATATTGCATATTTGCTTTTGTTCACATTTATATCAACTGTGAATGATACTATGTACACTATGCAAACATTTATGTGTGTAACTTTGGATAAATTTAAAAATTTTATAATAGATTTATGCTTTTTTTGCACCTGCTGGCCTGGCTCTAAGTGATGACTTTATGGATTTCCTTTTATTTTTTTAGTCTTAATGCTGGATTTGTTTATCTAGACCTGAATCAATGCTGCATGTCAAGCAGTTCAGTTTTTTCATGTAATCTCATGACTTTTCTCTGCTCTTGAGAACACTTCCAGTATCACTAGGAGCACTTTATGTGGGTACTGTTAGGGTTTACAGTATTGCACTAAACACAATGAAAAATACATGAGAACAGTGGAAGATCTCTTTTACTGTGACACACAGTTTTAAAGAGACAAACTGCTCACATAGTGATGCTTATCATCACACAGTGTTTCAAGGGAGTACTCAAAATACTTGAGCTCACTGCAACAGCCACAGGCTTATGAAATTGCCATAATATGTACTATAGTGAGTTTGCTGCAATTAAGATTCAGTACTGTATCTTCGTTCATCTACATTTCTCTGGTCTGGAATGGCACCATGTATATGTGTGGACACACTTGAATACATGATAACCTTTTCTAACTTGTGTATTTTACAGATAAAGTGTTCCCTTAATTTTGTGAATGTTTCTAGGCTATGTGGTTTATCTGTGAGTTTTTGTAGACTGTTGCAAATCTCCAAAAACAGTTCCAATACATGTATTGATAAAAAGCCATTGTACAAGTGGATCCAATTCATGTAGTTCAAGTAGTTCAAACTTACATTGTTCAAGGTTAACTATAATTGTAAATCAAAGTTCATTAAAATGTTTAAGAATGGTCATGAGTAACACTTGATTTGGTTATTTAGTTAATTTCAGGGTTTTTTAAATCAGACCTTTAAATAAAGAAAACTTTTATCTTGGAAGACTTTATTTTTTATGTCATATTTGATTAATTTCTTCTGGTATGTCTTAAAATTCAAGGAAAGTATTCTTTTTATTTTAATTCATTTTATTTTTATTCAAAATTATTTTAGTTCACATTTGATTACAGGAGTAGGTTTATTTAGAATATATATTTTTAGTTGTCAGCTTTTTTTATACCTAAAATACTTAGAATTTTGAGTTTAAAATCACGATTTAAATCAATCGTGTAAAATAGAATTTTATATTTGAGAATCCAAATTTGTTTTTAAAATATAAAAAGATGTATTTTCTCAAATAAGTATAAAAATATTTCCTTCCGGGGTGCCTGGGTGGCTCAGTCGTTAAGCATCTACCTTCAGCTCAGGTTACGATCCCAGGATCCTGGGATCGAGGCCCACATCGGGCTCCCTGCTCTGCGGGAAGCCTGCTTCTCCCTCTCCCACTTCCCCTGCTTGTGTTCCCTCTCTCGCTGTGTCTCTCTCTGTCAAATGAAAAAAAAAAAAAAAATTTCCTTCCAAGGTACACTTTTTCCTAGAATATATATTCTTTGCTAATAACATGTGATCTGTTTTTTCAACTCTAGGAATTAATTGATGATTTCATCTTTCCTGCTTCCAAAGTTTACTTGCAATGTATGAGAAATGGAGAACTGCCAACTGAGCAGGCTATCCCAGTCTGTAGTTCACCTGCTACTATCAATGCTGGTTTTGAACTACTTGTAGTATTAGCTGTTGGCTGTGTAAGGAACCTCAAACAAATAGTAGACTGTTTGACTGAAATGTATTACATGGGCACAGCAATAACTAGTAAGTATTTTAACTTGTAAAGTTGTTTTGTTGGTTCAGATACCTCCATGTTTAAAATTCTGGGGTTTTTTCTTTCAGGAAATGTTTAATCTGGGTGTGTTTGTTCTTAGAAACTAGTAAGTAGCTTAACAATTTTAATAATCAAATATGTAAAGACCATTTTAAGTACTCAAAAAGAGATAAGTACAAAGCCTTCACATAAAAAAATTCTCCAATTATATTTAAATGCCTTCACATGGCATGCCTGAGTGGCTCAGTCATTCAGCGTCTGCCTTCAGCTCAGGTCATGATCCTTGAGGTCCTGGGATTGAGCCCCGCATCGGGCTCCCTGCTCAGTGGAAGGCCTGCTTCTCCCTCTCCCACTTGTGTTCCCTCTCTCACTGTGTCTCTCTCTCTGTCAAATAAATAAATAATCTTTAAAATAAAAATAAATAAAAAATAAAAATGCCTGCATATAGGTGTTTCAAGGAATTTGGCAAAATGTTTTATTTCATCAATATAAAATAAAATTTAAACTTGAGTAAGAAGCCAAATTTGATGCTACAGCGTTTTTGTATTTAAAAGTGGAAAAAATTTAAAAAAGAAAAGTCTATGAATGGAGAGATTTGCAGGCCCTCACTTTGAAATTGCTTCGTGTTATTTTAATCTGAGTTTTTTAAAAATTAATGTTTTGAAGATTACAGTGTGAAAAGATAACACGTGCATTGTATTGTTTTCTCAGTTAATGCCACATCAGTCTTACAGTGTTGGAAGCTGTCTTTAGATCTTATTAGAACTGAAACTCAAATAGAAGGGAGTAATTAGTAAAAATAAGAGTAAATAAGAACATAAAATCTAAGAGCTAATATAACATACAGAACTAATGAATGAGTACATTCAGTAATAACCTTTAAGAACATCTGAAATTATCTTGGTTTTCCTGTCTTTCAGAGTGTAAGAAACTTTTCATTCAAATTTTCATAGTTTCTAGCCAAAAGTTAGATATTTTGGTACTGTAGAATCTACATAGAGAGATATTTAAAAACTTAGTTTTGTTTCTCTAAATTTATTTAGCTTTTGAATTTTATGGTTACTTCATTCACATATAAAAGAAGACTTAAGACTAAAAGTACTAAACTTCCTTCCAGTTCCATATTCCTATTTCAAAAATTGTGTATGCATATGCAAGTTGATATTTTGTATATCTCTGTTTAGATTTTTTCTTTTTTTTTTTTTTTAAGGTTTTTTGTTTATGTGAGAGAGAGCATGCACACATAAAAGCAGGGGGAGCGGCAGAGGGAGAGAATCCCACGCAGACTCCACACTTCGTGCAGAGCCCAGGGTGGGGCTGGATCTCACAACTCTGATATCATAACTTGAGCCAAAACCCAGAGTCAGGCGCTCAACCAGCTCAGCCACTCAGGCGCCCCTAAATTTTTTTCTTTTTAACATAAATTGGAATATACTGCATGCAGTGTTCTTCACTTTCTTTTAAGTTTTGCATTCAGTAAAAATCTAATAGCACGTAAAGATCCATCTAATTCTACTTATTAGCCATATAATTTGCAATTTAGTATACTCTTAATTTATGTGATCTGTTTCCCAGATAGTGATGTTCAGATTATTTTTGATTTATAGAAGGTGATGGAGGATATAAAGTGATACACAGTTCTAACAGACCTTTGAAATATACTGTTTTATTAATTCCTCAAGATAAAACTGTGGGTATAGGCAAAGCAGTTTTTACTCCTAGTTTACACTAAGAAATTTAATATTATGCTATCTTATATGACTCTAGCAGATGTTCATAGAAGCAGCATCAGTAAAATGCAGACTCAGTAGTACAGATCTGTATGGTGGTACTGAAATAAAAATTTGGAGCACTTACAGGTGGTTGTAGTAGTGATAGAATTATTACTAATATTAATTTATCAGCATAACACAGTGACCAGTAGACAGAGTGATTATTATCATGAGAATCTTTTCTTTTCTCAGCTTGTGAAGCTCTTACTGAATGGGAGTATCTACCACCTGTTGGACCCCGCCCATCAAAAGGATTTGTGGGACTCAAAAACGCTGGTGCTACTTGTTATATGAACTCTGTGATCCAACAGCTGTACATGATTCCTTCCATCAGAAACAGTGTTCTTGCTGTTGAAGGCACAGGTAGTGATGTAGATGATGATATGTTCGGTGATGAGAAGCAGGACAGTGAGGTAAATTTTAATTATACTTTTTTTTGCTGTGTTTCAAGGTCTTGATTACCAGATGCTGTTTTTTTCTCTTAGAATATTATACTTCTTGTAGGACTTTTTTGAACTACTTTAATGACAGGACAAGAATCTCTGAGCATATCATAGTGCTTATTGTCTAACAGACTTTCACAACTTTTCTGTTTGTTCTTCAAAGCAGCAGTTAATGTAATGTTTTGTGCAATGTGGTAAGTAAAATTCAGTGTTATAAAGTGACAAATATCTTTTATTTTAAAATAATACATATTTTGATTTTTTTAAATCTTTATATTGTTCTGTTTTTCCTTTTATATTATTTATATTAGTTTCACCACCTATGCTTATTTTTAGAATACTCAATATTTTTCTCATATTATGATTTTTCTAATACAAAACCAAATTTGTTTCCTACTTTAAATAATAATGCTGTATGGTCCTGTTAAAAATATTAGTAAATAGTAAGGATATAATCATGCTACCAGGAGTATCCAGTACAGAATATAAGAAAGTTATGTGTTAGTGGCAAATCAGAGTATGTAAAACTAAGATGTAGCTCTTTATACATTAATATGAAGGACTTAACTTTTAGTTATTGTTTATATCAAAACTATGTTTATTTTTCTTCTCCTTTTTCCTTTACACAAGTTCATAGGAATTAATAGAGAAGACAGAAAATACTCTAATTGTAGTAAGTGGTTCTTCCCCCATTCCTATACTTACTGCCTTCAGTGACCAAAACTAGTTTTGCTATCTAGTGGTCATGGAGATTCTGAAACATACAGCTGCCTGTACTCTTCTCATATCCGACAAATCACACCATCCAGACAATAGTATCTGAATATGTCTACTTTTTTTTTTTTTAAGAATCCCCATATGAGGTGCCCACACCAGTAACTGGTTAAGAACCAGTGTTGCAGAGAAAATTGGGATATAAATCTTAGTTCTGTAGCTCATATTACTGGTAGGATGCTGAATTAAACATAAATAGACATGGCTAACCATACTGGCAAAATGCAGAAAATACAGACAAGATGCCAGATTTCTTTGCTACTTGATAACCCTGTGCTTTACGTTGTTTGAACAGTACATTGTGGTTGTCTGTTTACTAGGTTGCTTTCCTAGATTGTAACCTTCTCAATGGCAAGAACTGGGTGTTGGCTACTTCTATCAGAAGCCTCTGACACAGAGCAAACCATATGAAATGGTGTTCAGTGCTCTGTTAACAACTAATTTTGCTTTATAGTATGATTAAGACCTTCAGAGCTTCTGTCTATGCTGTTTCTACCAAAGGTAGTCTTAATTGTTGTATTTATTAATAATTCTGATAATACCACATAAATTATTTCATATAATCTGTGAAAAATGCATTATCTCTAGAAGAAAATGAATCCTGCAAAGGCTAACTTATTTCTACTTATAATAAATACTCATTTGTCTCAATCTAGGCTGTTGAACTTTATCTTTTTTTTCTTATTCTATCTCCAATGGATGTTCAGGATTCTTCTTCTTTTTTTAGATTAATTTATTTTAGAGAAAGACAGCATGAGTGGGAGGGGCAGAGGGAAAGGGAGAGAATATCAAGCAGACTCCCCACTGAGTGCAGAGAGCACAATGCTGGGCTCAAGATAATGATCTGAGCCAAAAACAAGAGTTGGACACTTAACTGTCACCCAGGCGCCTCTCAGGATTATTCTTTTATGATTTTTAAATGATAATTCATCTGTGAAAATATAGGAATAAGCACTAATACTGTAGATTTTGAAAGTTGTGTGCTTTGGAAACATGGAATGTAAAATAATGCAAATCATTCATTTACTGATTTTATTTGTCTCAGCTTCTACAGTTAGATTAGCTCATCAATGATGGGTTTTTTCTTTGTTTTTGGTTTTGGTGTTTTGTTGTTTTTGTTTGTTTGTTTGTTTTTTGGTGTCTAGAGTACTGTTGATCCCCGAGATGATGTATTTGGATATCCTCATCAATTTGAAGAGAAACCAGCTTTGAGTAAGACAGAAGATAGGAAAGAATACAATATTGGTGTCCTAAGACATCTTCAGGTCATCTTTGGTCATTTAGCTGCTTCCCGACTACAATACTATGTGCCCAGAGGATTTTGGAAACAGTTCAGGTATATTATGAGTGGATGATAATTTTTATTTTATAAAAATGTCAGTATATTAAGTTTAAATTTATATATATGTTAGAATGTATAACTATTTTAATATTTAAACAATGGTGATATTCTAACGTCCTTCTTAGTTTTTTTCTTTGTCTTGGCAGAAGGACGTAAAAATTACCACGTAATCAGCAGTTCTCAACTGAAACATATGTTAGACATTTTATATATATGTATGTGTGGCTTTTTCATTTATGTATCTCTTTTTTAAATAAGCATAACCATGATATTATCTAAAAAAAAAAACCTCTGTAGTATCACTACATTTAAGTTACTGTTTAAATTTACCAAGTTGTTTAATTTTTAATAGTGTGATTTTTTTTAAATGCAGGATCAGAACCCATTTACTACAGTTGGCTGATAGTTCTATGTATATATATGTAGACCTCTGTATGATAGATGTGTATATGTATATGATACCAAAATGACATTATCAATCTATAAATTTCTGTCTTCCACAAATTGAAATCTTCGTCTAGGGCAAAAGACTGATTTGCATGTGTACTGCTTTTTACCAGATATATGCCTTTCCTTTTTTAGTTTTGTTACCTGCATATACTTTTCTCTCTCCTCTAGTGATATCAGTACTTTTGTTTTTCTTAAGTTATCTTGTGTGTGACTCAAGATTTTATTCAGTAGTCTAGTTAGCATTTCTTTTTTTTCCAAATTACTATGCTACTGTGTTTCAAGCTGTTGTCTTAAAATATTTCATTCAGTTATTTGTACATGTGTGTATATATTTTGTGTATTTCTATATATTTCTACATATATAGCAAGATTTATAGATGGTTAGTTTTGCTCCTCAATTTTAATGTGTTTACTAAATTTGTAATGTATTTGTGCTTAAATATGTTTTTGTCTTCACAGTTACTTTCTCCATTTTTTTTTTTTAAGATTTTATTTATTTATTTGAGAGAGAATGAGAGAGAGCACATGAGAGGGGGGAAGGTCAGAGGGAGAAGCAGACTCCCTGCCGAGCAGGGAGCCCGATGCGGGACTCGATCCAGGGACTCCGGGATCATGACCTGAGCCGAAGGCAGTCGCCCAACCAACTGAGCCACCCAGGCGCCCACTTCATCCATTTAATGGAGCTCTTTTGTACTATCTATATTCTAGACATGTAACATGAAATTCACCATTGTGAATTGTAACTATTTAAAAATGTACAATTCAGTGCCAGTTTAATGCATTCAAAATGTTTTTCTCCAGTCTTCCCTTCTTCCAACACTGACAACAAAAAAATTAATGTTCTTTCTGTATGAATTTGCCTATTTTCATTATTTCATATAATTTTAATTATATAATATGGCATTTTTCATCCAACTTCTTTCAACAAAGCATAATGTTTTCAAGGTTCATCCATTTTTTAGCATGTATCATGGAATTTCATGGATGAATGCTATTCCATTGTGTGGATGGATACTCCACAGCTTGGTTATTTCTTCATCAATAGATGGACATTTCAGTGGTTTCTTTCTTTGGGCCATTTGAATAGTGCTCCTATCAGCATTCATGTTGTGTAAGTTTTTGTGTAAGATTATATTTTCATTTCATTAGTGTACATACAGGTGAGTAGTATATAGGTGCTGGGTCATATGGTAATTCTGTTTAATATTTGAGGAACCACCAAACTGTTCCATGTCCTTTATGACATTTTACTTTGCCATCAGCAAAATTTGATGGTTGCAGTTTTTCAATAATCAGTATTTTATTTTTCATTTTTCGTGTTTTCCTTTTCCCTTTGTTTTTGTGATAGCCTTCCTAGTTGGTGTCAAGTGATACCTTATTGTGCTTTTAGTTTGCATTTCTCTCATGAATAATAATGTTGAATATCTATTAATGTATTTATTGCATTGTTTTGCTTTAAGGAGAGTGTCTATTCAAGTTCTTTCTCCATGTCTTTTTGTTATTGTGCTTTGTATAACCATCGTACTAGGCCCTTACAGATAAGTGATGTACAAATATTTTCTCCCATTCTGTGGATTTGCTTTTCACTCTCTTGGTAGTTCCTTTGATGCACAAAGTATTTTAAATTTGAGGAAAGCCCTTCTACCTATTTTTTCTTTTTCAGGTTTCCACTCTAATGCACTATTTTTTTATTGTTCTAAAAGCATGTATGACAGGGGCGCCTGGGTGGCTCAGTCGTTAAGCGTCTGCCTTCGGCTCAGGTCATGATCCCAGGGTCCTGGGATCGAGTCCCACATCAGGCTCCCTGCTCGGCAGGAAGCCTGCTTCTCCCTCTCCCACTCCCCCTGCTTGTGTTCCTGCTCTCGCTAACTCTCTCTCTATCAAATAAATAAATAAAATCTTAAAAAAAAAATAAAAATAAAAACAAGTATGACATAAGAGTATTTTAAATGCTTTTCTGTGTACAGTTCATTGGCATTGAGCACATTCACATTTTGTGCACAATCACTGAAATCCAGAACTTTTTTCTTCCTTTTTTTCTGAACTGAAACTCTATATGCGTCAATAATAATCCCACATTCTGATTTTTACATGTTGATTTTTATATCTTGCAAATTTGCTGAATTTATTCCTTGAATTCTAACAGTTTTTTGTGGAATCTTTACGATATCCAGTTTAGATACTATGTTTCTTAATTTACCAATTGGTATTTGCTATAGACCTTCCAGTGCTATGAAGAAGTAAGACATCCCTGCCTCTTTCCTGATCTTAGAAAAAAGCTTTCAGTCTTTGACCATTTGACCTTGACCTTACATCATATGTATTAATATTGACCCCAAATGGGTCAAGTATGTAAACATAAGAAATAAAAGTACAAAATATAAAACTTTTTGAAGAAAACAAAGGCAGAATACTTCAGTACGTTGGATTTTGCAGTGATTTCTTGGTATGACACTAATAAACAATAGAAAATATCCTAACATTCTATTTTCAGTGAAAATATTCTTGAGTAGTGAAGGAGAGATAAGTACATTCATTCTCAAAGGGAAATATGTGATGAATTTTCTCACAAAGTTCCTCTGGAGGGGGATAATTTACTAGGGAAAATTTGTAATTTCAAAAATAAAAGAAGAATATCAGAAATGTGAAATACTGTGTATTCACAGTACTCTGTTTTTCTTTTATGATTTAGTTTGTCTAAATATTGAAAGCAAAAATAATACTGAAAAGGAAATCAATATATTATTAATGTAGGGGCGCCTGGGTGGCTCAGTCATTAAGTGTCTGCCTTTGGCTCAGGTCATGATCCCAGGGTCCTGGGATCAAGCCCCACATCGGGCTCCCTGCTCTGCGGGGAGCCTGCTTCTCCCTCTCCCACTCCTCCTGCTTGTGTTCCCCCTCTTGCTGTGTCTCTCTCTGTCAAATAAGTAAAATCTTTAAAAATATATATATTTTTTAATGTAATACATTTAATATTTTTAACAGAAAAGTAAAGGCCATTATTTATTTGGCTATAAGTCTTCTTTGTTTTTTTTATTTTATTTTATTTATTTGAGAGAGAGCATGAGCAAGAGGATAGGCAGAGGGAGAGGGAGCAGCAGAGTTCCCACAGAGCAGGGAGCCTGAAGCGGGGCTCTCAATATGGGGCTTGATCCCAGGATAGTGGGATCATGACCTGAGCTGAAGGCAGACACTTAGCCAACCGAGCCACCTAGGTGTCCCGCTTCTTTGTGTTATATGAATGCAAAACATAAACTCTGCATCATAATTATGACTATTTATAGAGCAAACAAAAAATAACAGATGGGTAGATAAAAAGCAGATTCATTGAAATCGAAAAATATAATTAAATAATTCTCAAAAGGGTAGAGAAGGAAAAACTGATAGACAAACAATAAAATAATAGGGTAATACAACTAAATTCACTTATATCAGTAGTAATATAAAGTGAAATTGGTCCAATTAAAAGCCACAGATTGTTAGATGAGATTAAAAATCAGGCCTCAATTATCTGCACCATGCAAGATACCAAATTTAAATTTAATGCTGTGAATTAAAAGTAAAGAGATGAAAGCATGTCAGAGATCAGTACACGTATGGGATTGGTAAAATAAATCCAGTGGCAACACCAGATACTGGCTAGGATACTGAGAAATGGTATCACCTATTGCTGGTGTGACTATAAAATAATTCAGCTATCCTAAAAAGCAATTTAGCAATTCCTTATATAATCCATAGTTGCAGTCAGGAACAGTTATGCCACAGAAAAGAAAATTTAGGTTGACATCAAAACTTGTACACAGATACTCAGAGTAGCTCTGAGTAGCCCCAGACTGGGAATAATAACCAAGATGTTCTTCCACAGCTCAGTAGTTAAATGAATTGGTATACCCATATTAGATACTAAAAAACAATGAACTCTTGGTACATGCAGTAGCTTGGGTGAATCTCAGCATTTTGCTGAGTGAGAAAGGCCAAATCCAAAAGGCTACATACTATATAATTCTCTTCATATAAAATGTTTGAAATGACAAAGTTTTAGAAATGAAAGACAGACTAGTGTTTGCCAGAGTTGTGAATGAGTAGCAAGTAGATGGGTGTGATTGTAGAATGAATGCTTGAGAGATCCTTAGGTTGGTAACTGTTCTGTATCTTGACCAGGGTAGACACACAAATACACAGAAGTTAACAAAATTTCATAAAGCTAAATACTACACAGATTTAAAGAAGTAAGCCTGTAGAAATCTTAGTAACATTGGAGCTTGTGTAGTTTTGTAAGATGTTCCCATTGGGGGTAACTGTGCAGAAGACACAGAGGGTTATATTTTGTGTTATTTTTTAGAACTCTGTGTGATTCTACAATTATCTCAAAATTGTTTTTAAAAATGAAATGGTAGGGGGCACCTGGGTGGCTCAGACGGTTAAGCGTCTGCCTTTGGCTCAGGTCATGATCCCGGAGTCCGGGGATCGAGTCCCGCATCGGGCTCCCTGCTCGGCGGGGAGCCTGCTTCTCCCTCTGACCCTCCCCCCTCTCATGTGCTCTCTCTCTCTCTCAAATAAATAAATAAAATCTTAAAAAGACTTTAAAAAAAAAAAATCAAAGGGTAGGAAAAAAGTACTAGTTTGACCCAAACATTAATGCCAGAAAAATTGAAAGAGCAAACTCAAGTAACTTTGAAAAACAGTACTTCATACTATTTTTACTTTTCATAACCACAACAAAAATGTTACGGAAAAATTTATGGAAGGTTTTGACTATTAACATGGTAGCATTAGGAGACTTGGGGTGGGGAGTGAGGACTGAGATATGGTCTGGTATATTGATTGTGGTGGTCATTACACGTCTGTCTGCATTTGGTAACATACATATTGTGCTCCAAAAAGATTTAATGTTATTGTCTGTAAATTTAAAAGTAATTTTAAAAAATAATCAGCTAAAAATAAAATAAAAAATAAGCAGCTAGTTTTTAAATTGTAAAAGTACACCACACACAAAAGATAATAAACCTCCTTGCCATATTTAACATTTTACCATATGTTTTGCTGAAAATGAATATATTTTATTCCCTTATGTATATTATTATTCTATAACCATTAAATGTTACTAATATCCATCATAACCTGATACTAGCAACACAATTCTCATTTTTTGTTCGCACACTTGGTATTTTGTCTTCTCAGAATCTGTTGGCCTAAATTTTATTTTTATTTTTTTAACTTTCTTTTAAGTAAACTACTCCCAATGCAGGGCTCAAACTCAACAACCCTGACATCAGGAGTTGCATGCTCTACTGACTAAGCCACCCAGGCACCCCTGGACTAAATCATAAATTCATTTGGATTACTGGAAATTACTCTAGAAAATGACAAAGCTTTTTTTTTTATTATTTGGAAAAATCACCTTGGTTAAGAATAAATTGCTGTGACCTTTGCAATATGGCATGCAAGATTTAAGCAGAACTAAATGCCAAAGTAGTAGTTAATTACAACAGCCATATAAGAAGGGGTTTTCCTTCTCATGTTAATGCTCTTTACTTACATTCAGAATGCACAGATATACTGTTTCATATAGAAGACACCACTCTTTTTTTTTTTTTTTAGGACACCATTTTTAAAGTCTGCTACCCATAATTTCTTGGTAATTCTTTTGACACTGGAGTACATTTTTTACTGTGAACTTCACTTCCATTACCATTGCTACTTGTTAGATAGTGTTTATTGCTTTATTTCTACTTCCTATATGAATAAAGGTTCAGCTTAGATTTCTGACATTTTTGTTGTGGTTATGAAAAGTAAAATATAGATATTCTGGCGGTATAGTATAGTTCTTAACTTTATTCTGTTTTTTTTCTCAGGCTTTGGGGTGAACCTGTTAATCTTCGGGAACAACATGATGCCTTAGAGTTTTTTAATTCTTTGGTGGATAGTTTAGATGAAGCTTTAAAAGCTTTAGGACATCCAGCTATACTAAGTCAAGTCCTGGGAGGTTCATTTGCTGATCAGAAGATTTGCCAAGGCTGCCCCCATAGGTAAGTGCTAATTAAGGTTTTTATTGTTCCAATTTTAGTATAAGCTGAAGCCTTAACTGACTGAGCCACCAGGTGCCCCAGGGAAAGAGAATCCTAAGCAGGCTCCACACGCCCCCATGAATTACTACTTAAACACATAACAAAGGTAGCAAGCCATAGGATGAGAGAATATAAAGAACTTAACCAGTGAGGTCAGACAAGCCTAACTTCAAATCACCACTCTTCCTCGTTAAGTGTACCAAATTAATCTCTTTGATAGCCCACCTCCCACTTCCACTCCAGTTCCTTATCTGTGAAACAGGGATGGGTATGCCCCTCTGTTCTGTTTTTTTTTTCTAGAAGGTTTTTTATGAAGGTGATGATAAGCAATAATATGTATTCACAATCTAATAGGGGTGCATGCGTGGCTCAGTCGGATAAGCATCTGCTTTCGGCTCAGGTCATGAGCCCAGGGTCCTGAGATTGAGCCCCACATCGGGCTCCCTGCTCAGCGGGAAGCCTGCTTCTCCCTCTCCTCCCTGCTTGTGCTCTGTCTCTCACTTTTTATCTCAAATAAATAAATAAAATCTTTTTTATAAAAATGAAGAGTCTTATAGGGGCACTTGCCTGGCTTAGTCAGTAGAGCATGAGTTTCTTGATCTTAGGGTCATGAGATTGGGCCCCACATTAGGGATAGAGATGACTTAAACTAAATTCTTTTTTTTAAGTCTAATATAGTGCCCACACAAACTTAAGTAAGCTTATTAATAACTTTCTGACTAATGCATTTAACATGATATAATAAAGACTAAAAATATATTTTGCATCAAGTTTACAACTAAAGGATAACTAGAAACTTAAGGAATAAATCCTTTTGATTGTCTCTTAAAATAATATCTTTAGATACGAGTGTGAAGAATCTTTTACAACTCTGAATGTAGATATTAGAAATCACCAAAACCTTCTTGATTCTTTGGAACAGTATATCAAGGGAGATTTATTGGAAGGTGCAAATGCATATCGATGTGAAAAATGTGATAAAAAGGTAAGTATTGTCTGGTTTTAAAAATCAATGATAATGTTTAACTGAACTGGGAGATGTCAGAGTTGCTTGTGTTCAACCTCAAAATATACCACTCTTCTACTCTGCTTTGTTACAGTTGTGGCAGAGAGGCAGTCACAATAACTTAAAGATTCATCAGGGAAACTATTGAGAGATTTGTCAAGGAAACTATTGAGAGAAAATAAAGCCAGTGGACTAGGAAAAACCATTTCATTTGGATGATTCATTTTAGATGTCGCAGTTGCCATTGAATTCCTTAAACCAGAAGGGCTGATAATAGAAAACACTGCTCCTCTTTTATGTTCCAGATTACTCTTCATGTTTAGAATCACTCATTTTATTTGGTAATATACATATTGTGCTCCAAAAAGATTTTTGCACTTGCACTTTTTCTAAACACCAGATTTCATTTTTTCAACCCAGTTACAGGCATTTAAACAGAGATGGAATGACAACATGTCTTTGATAATAGATATTACAGAAATATTTTTCTGAGCCCTACTCTCATCTCCTAACTACCTCTATTATTCTGACATTAAACATCATACAGATCATGTCATCTCTGAAGCTACAATATTGTCTGTTACCTACAGGTCTCAGACAGTTTCCTCTGAGGCAGTCTGTTTTTTACAACTCCTTCCATTCTTCCTCCCCAAATTTTAAACTATGAACCTTGAGTTAGGAGCTTTTCACAACAGTCAGAATTAAATAAGTTAATATGTGTGCAGCATTTAGCATATTATGTGGCCGTAAATGCCATATGTAGTAGATGCTATTATTACATAGGGGTATTTCTTAAGTTTGCTTATAGCAGATTCTGTTCATTAGCATAAAAATAAACATTAGAAAAATAACATGATCAGATAGAAATAGCAGTATGGAAACATGTAGCCATTAATTTCTGTGTCACATGAGACAGTAATTACTTATTTTTAGGTTTGGTATAAAAGTTTTAAAAAAGTAGTAACAAAATGATCTTGATTATATTCATTATCATGTACTCCTCTATTTCTGAATAAATCCAGATCATAAAGTTTTAAATTTTTTATTTTTTATTTGGGTTATAAAAGCACCTGTTTATATTCGCTGTTTATTGTAGGTTGATACAGTAAAGCGCTTGCTAATTAAAAAGTTGCCTCCTGTTCTTGCTATCCAATTGAAACGATTTGACTATGACTGGGAAAGAGAATGTGCAATTAAATTCAATGATTATTTTGAATTTCCACGAGAGTTGGACATGGAACCTTACACAGTACCAGGTGTTGCAAAACTGGAAGGAAATAACGTAAACCCACACAGTCAGTTGATAAAACAGAATGAGCAGTCTGAAAGTGAGACAACAGAAAGCACAAAATACAGACTTGTGGGTGTGCTTGTACACAGTGGTCAAGCAAGTGGAGGACATTATTATTCTTACATCATTCAGAGGAATGGTAAAGATGGTGAGAGAAATCGCTGGTATAAATTTGATGATGGAGATGTAACAGAATGTAAAATGGATGATGATGAAGAAATGAAAAATCAGTGTTTTGGTGGAGAGTACATGGGAGAAGTATTTGATCATATGATGAAGCGGATGTCATACAGGCGGCAAAAAAGATGGTGGAATGCTTATATACTTTTTTATGAACGAATGGACACAGTAGACCAAGATGATCAGATGATAAGATATATATCAGAGCTTACTATCACAAGACCCCATCAAATTATGTCACCAGCCATTGAGAGAAGTGTTCGAAAACAAAATGTGCAATTCATGCATAACCGAATGCAGTACAGTTTAGAATATTTTCAGTTTGTGAAAAAACTGCTTACATGTAATGGTATTTATCTAAGCCCTGCTCCAGGTAAGTTTCTGGAATTTAGCTTCTTCTTAATAAATAATAATTTTTATTTAACTTATAGAAGTGTTTATCGGCCGTAAACGCATATTAGTATTTTCCTTCAGTTTTCTGAAGTTTTCCTTCAGTTTTCTGAAGGTTTCTTTCAGTTTCCTTCAGTTTTTTTTCCTTTTTTTTTTCAGAAAATAATTAGCATCATTTTATTTTAAAGATGTCAGCTTTTTTTTAATAAAAGATATTTATTTATTTATGCATTTGTCAGAGAGAAGCGGGGAGGGAGACCATAAGCAGGGTGAATGGCAGGCAGTGCAGGCAGAGGGAGAAGCAGACTCCCCACCGAGTAAGGAGCCCAATTTGGAACTCGATCCAAGACCCTGGGATAATGACCTGAGCAGATGCTTAACCCGCTGAACCACCCAGGCATCCCAATGTCAGCATTTTTCGTTCATTATGTTAAAGTCAAGTATTTAAGATCCCTGTATTTTTGAGTAGTGATAGTATCTAGAACATTGAAGAGCTTTTATTTGTAACAATTTATTTGACTTAAACATTAGTTTGAAACATGGTTTGGTGAAGTACTAAGATAGGCACTAAAGATTACTTTTAGCTAAGATCATTTTAACATTGGGCATTTGTTTAAATATGTTTAAATAAAAATGTTTGATTACATATATGTTTTTTAAAGGACAAGATCACTTATTGCCTGAAGCAGAAGAAATCACTATGATTAGTATTCAACTTGCAGCTAGATTCCTCTTTACCACTGGATTTCACACAAAGAAAATTGTCCGTGGCCCTGCCAGTGATTGGTACATGGCTTTGAATTTTATTCATATTATACTCATAGTTGGTTTGAATCAATACTGCACTGCTTTATTTTTTCCCTAGCCATGAGAATCTTATTTCAAACATAGGATAAAAATGTGGTAGTAATGTTGAAAAATTGCTTAATCTTAGTATGCCTTCTATTCAAAAATTGACTCCTATTTCTATTAAATTATAGCTCTTACTGTTTTATCATGAAAGTTTTAAGCTTTATCTAGATGGAATTTTGACTTAAGTTCAAAAATACAGAAGTTTTTTTTAAGTGTTTATGGTCTTAAGTTTCTAATTGTGAAAGTGTGGAGGACATTACAGTATCTTCATCTAACAGCTGTTTCAGCATCTTTTTGAAAATACATTTACATCCATCTACACAAGTTCTCATTTAATTCATTTTGTGACTATGGACTAGATCAAGTCACAGTTCTAGAACTAACCATGACCATTAATTAGAGAAGAACTTCAGAGAAGAACTTTCTTTTTTATTTGATTCATAGAAGTCTGTTGGTTCACTATAGAAATCAAAAACAGAAGAACATTAATACAAGTTGATATTCATATATTTTTCTGTTTTAGGTATGATGCACTGTGCATTCTACTCCGTCATAGCAAAAATGTGCGATTTTGGTTTGCTCATAATGTTCTTTTTAATGTTTCAAATCGCTTCTCTGAATATCTCCTTGAGTGCCCTAGTGCCGAAGTGAGGGGTGCATTTGCAAAACTTATAGTATTTATTGCACATTTTTCTTTGCAAGATGGGCCTTGTCCTTCATCATTTACATCTCCTGGACTTTCTGGTCAGGTAATTGAAAACTTTTCTCTAACAATGAAATACGAGTAAATTCTGTTTCCTGCAAGATCAAATCACTAAACATATGCATTTGTTTAACACATATACCATATATATACAAGCATGCGTATATTTATTAAAATTATTTCACACCAATGACGATTATTGGGTGCTTTCAGAATGTAAGGAAAATTCCTTCTGTTTATTTAGTTACTAGCAGTTATGTAGTAAGTCTTCAGATTACATATGTTCAGGGAGGACTTACTTTTATAATGCTAAACTTGAATCTTTTAAGTAGCCTATTTAGCATAAAACTATGGATTTTTTTTTTTTCGGTTACAACAGTAATACCTACAGTGGAATTTCCAGCTCTTCCCTCCATCTCTGTAAAAGCAACTATTTTTAGTAATTTACTTCCTGATATTTCTGCCTAATGCAATCATATATATATATGAACGTATTCCTAATGCAAACATATATATAGGAAGTATCCTTTTCTCCATCTGGTTGCTGATAAAATATTTTATCCTTCACAGGCATGTGATAACTTAAGCTTGAGTGATCACTTACTAAGAGCAGTATTAAATCTCCTCAGAAGGGAAGTTTCAGAGCATGGCCGTCATTTACAGCAATATTTCAATCTGTTTGTAATGTATGCTAATTTAGGTAAGAATTTTTAATAATTCCATACAATGTATTATTTCATAATTTCTTTGATAGTTGTTAACTTTAGTAAGTATTTCTTGCTCATATTTTTATCTCCTAATCCTGGTTTAAAAATACTGTTTCACAGGCTATATCCCACATGATATGAATCAGAATTTCTAAGGATAGGAAAAACCATTCTCTAAAGGATCCCAAGTGGTTGTATTTGTCAGGTTTAGGAATCACTTCCTGTCGGGCGCCTGTGTGGCTCAGGTGGTTAAGCAAGTGCCTTCAGCTCAGGTCATGATCCCAGAGTCCCGGGATGGAGTCGAACATCAGGGGAACCTGCTTCTCCTTCTGACCCTTTCCCCTCTCATGCTCTTTCTCTCTCTCTCTTTCTCAAATAAAATCTTAAAAAAAAAGAATCACTTCCTAAAGAAGTTGCTCTGTACCTATGTTTTTGTTAAAATAAATTGAAGTCAGTGAAAATGTACGTAAGTTATTCTGTTGAAATCAGTATCAATAACTGTTTTCAAAATATGCTTTTCTTGTGTTCATTTCTTCTCAGTTGTTTCCAGAGTGCTTACCTAAAGTGTTATGCTATATTGTTTTGTTAGGCTTATTCTCTTGTGTTTTGATTAGATTTTAAGTTTTTTTTGTCATGCTCACCACAACTAGAGTATGAACTTCTTGTGATCAGGGCTTTTTGCACAGTAGCACTTAGTCACTGTTTTCTGTATGGATGGATAGTCAAGAATATACATAAGAAATTTTCTGAAATTTTTAAAATTCTTTTAGATTATTGTTTAGAAAGAGTAAGTTTGTTAAATTTACATTACAAAATTTAAACATCAGTGATTCAGGTGTTGATGCACCAATAGCTCAGAATTACTAATCTTTTGATATGTGGTTTAGTTAAAAATTTTGCAGTATTAGCATATATTTGAGTAGAATTTTATGAGGAATTGATTCAGAGGTCATTTTATTTATTTATGTTTAAGGATTTTATTTATTTGAGAGCAAGAGTATGAAATGGGGAGGGCATCAGGGCAGGGAGAGGAAACAAATATAAGCATATTGTCACCCATTAGTCATAATCAAAAGAAAAAGATGAAAATAAGCCTACATTTTTTTTTAAGATTTTATTTATTTGTCAGAGAGAGAGAAAGAGAGCACAAGTAGGCAGAGTGGCAGGCAGAGGGAGAGATAGAAGCAGGGAGCATGATGCAGGACTTGGATCCAGGACCCTGAGATCATGACCTGAGCCAAGGCAGACACTTTACCGACTGAGCTGCCCAGAGACACCCCAGAGATCATTTTCATTACACATATTTTGTATCCAAGATTAAACTGTATATCCAAATGTTCCTCTTTGTAAAGTATAATCTGTATGAACTTAATTAATCAACTAATTGATTAGTCACTGCTGATGACTTAATAGAAAATTTTACTTTTTTTCTCTTTTCTCCCATTGTCTCTGTAGTGTACTATCATTTCCTTTATGTATCTCTAATTGAGATTCTGGGAATCTTATAGTTAAGAGGGAAGAGGGTATCACATAAACAAGCTCCCTCTGCTTGTGCACATGTACTCTATGTCAAATAAATAAATATAAACTCTTAAAAATAATAATCATTTATTCATTTATTTATTCATTTGAGAGAGAGAGAGTGAAAGCATGGGTGGGGGTAGAGGGAGACGAAGAAGCAGACTCCCTGCTAAAAAGGGGGAGCCTGGCGAGGGGCTCAATCCCAAGACCCTCCAGGATCATGACCTGAGCCGAAGGCAGACATGTAACCAACTAAGACACTCAGGTGCCCCTACCTTACTTTATATTGGTGAGAGTTGCCATGTAGGGTCTCTAGACCCTAAACGGTATACTTCCTTTAGAGCTCAGTGTTACTGGAATGCCACAATCACAATTTCTGTTAGAATAATTAAACTAAATCAGTTTCTGTTCCGTCTGTATTTCTGTAGTCTAAACAGTAGATGAACTTTCATAAAACTGTAGGTAGCTATATTAGATACTTTTTCTTAGTGCAACACTTGCCATTCCAGTTGTTTTTATTTCCCGACATATATTCTCCCCTTTTTGATAGGTATGGCAGAAAAGACACAGCTTCTAAAATTGAGTGTACCTGCTACATTTATGCTAGTGTCTTTAGATGAAGGACCAGGTCCTCCAATCAAATACCAGTATGCTGAATTGGGCAAGTTATATTCAGTAGTGTCTCAGCTGATCCGCTGTTGCAATGTCTCATCAAGAATGCAGTCTTCAATCAATGGTAAAGTAGACTATTTTATTCTGTATCATAACTTAACAATAATGGGAGACTTCTGTATTACTTAATTAAAATCTCGAATATTTATAAAAACAAACTTAGAGTCTGAAAGCTCATGCTTTTGTTATTTTTTAAAACCAGGAAGCTGTTTCACATGTTCAAAAAGAATTTTTAAAAATTTACTACCTACTGTGATAAATCCCTTACTTATGAAATGGTTGGCTTAAGAATTTTAACTTTAATTTTTTGTCTTCAGTGTCAGTGTTTCCATTTTTTTGGATCTTACCATCAGAATATATCTGATTATTTTAGTGAATGTTTTATTGGACCTAAGAAAGTTAATTTATAGTCAATTTTTGAAGTAAAAAATTCAGTATTGT
The DNA here is from genome assembly GCF_002201575.2 of Neomonachus schauinslandi. Lineage (NCBI taxonomy): Eukaryota > Metazoa > Chordata > Mammalia > Carnivora > Phocidae > Neomonachus > Neomonachus schauinslandi. The sequence goes on along the minus strand of NC_058420.1, from coordinate 4,708,040 downwards.
AATTTTGTGTAGAAGTTTATTGGCTTTTCATTGATGACAAATCTGTTCTAGGTAATCCCCCTCTTCCCAATCCTTTTGGTGATCCCAATTTATCACAGCCTATAATGCCAATTCAGCAGAATGTGGCAGACATTTTGTTTGTGAGAACAAGTTATGTGAAGAAAATTATTGAAGACTGCAGTAACTCAGAGGAAACCATCAAATTGCTTCGTTTTTGCTGCTGGGAGAATCCTCAGTTCTCATCTACTGTCCTCAGTGAACTTCTCTGGCAGGTTAAAGGAAAATAAATATTCATATGTCCATAACTTGATTCATGATTCCTTTAAATTAGTAATTCAACTATGTTTTACTTGTTCTAGGTTGCATATTCATACACCTATGAACTTCGGCCATATTTGGATTTACTTTTGCAAATTTTACTTATTGAAGATTCTTGGCAGACTCACAGGTGGATACATACTTTTTGCTATCAGAATAATTACATTTTGTTAGGTTCTAGAAATAATAATTGAAATTACCAGCTGCCCAAATACATTTTTACTTACTGAAGCTCTGTTAAGAATGTTTTATCTTAAAAACAATAATAAGAAAGGAGTGCAAAGGGCGCCTGGGTGGCTCAGTTGGTTAAGCGACTGCCTTCGGCTCAGGTCATGATCCTGGAGTCCCGGGATCGAGTCCCGCATCAGGCTCCCTGCTCGGCAGGGAGTCTGTTTCTCCCTCTGACCCTCCTCCCTCTCATGCTCTCTGTCTCTCATTCTCTCTGTCTCAAATAAATAAATAAAATCTTGAGGAAAAAAAAAAAAAACGAAAGGAGTGCATGGCTGGCTCAGTAGATAGAACATATGACTCTTGATGTCAAGATTGTGAGTTTGTGCCCCAATTTGAGTGTAGAGATTACTTAAAACTAAAATCTTCATAAAAATAAAAAAAGAATAACTTTTTTTAGAAAAAAAATTTTTTTTTTTTAAGATTTTATATACTTACTTGACAGAAACACAGCGAGAGAGGGAACACAAGCAGGGGAAATCAGAGCAGGTAACCTGATGCGGGGCTCCATCCCAGGACCCTGGGATCATGACCCGAGCCGAAGGCAGATGCTTAACAACTGAGCCACCCAGGCGCCCCCCAAAAAAAGAATAATTAAAAAATTAAAATGAAGGGGCGCCTGAGTGGCTCAGTCAGTTAAGCATCTACCTTCAGGGGCGCCTGGGTGGCTCGGTCGTTAAGCGTCTGCCTTCGGCTCGGGTCATGATCCCAGGGTCCTGGGATCGAGCCCTGCATCGGGCTCCCTGCTCCTCGGGAGGCCTGCTTCTCCCTCTCCCACTCTCCCTCCTTGTGTTCCCTCTCTCGCTGTCTCTTTCTCTGTCAAATAAATTTAAAAAATCTTTAAAAAAAAAAAAAAGCATCTCCCTTCAGCTCAGGTCATGATCCCAGAGTCCTGGGATCGAGCCCCACTTCAGGCTCCTGCTTCACAGGGAGTCTCCTTCTCCCTTTACCATCCCCCTACTTGTGCTCTATCTCTCTCCTTTCTCAAATAAATAAATCTTTTTTAAAAATTAGAATGAATGAACTGTCTCATCTACTACAATTTTGTTTCATTTTTAATGTTTTCACCTAAAGTTCCAGTTCCACTCTTAATATTAGTTTTTTTCCTTCTTAATGTGTTTTACTTTGTTTTATTTTTTAAGAAAACTAGCTTAGTCTTTTGATAAGTATTTAAGTTCCGTGTATACTATTTTAGGATTATATTATACTCGGGAGTTTTTTGTTCTGTTTTGTTTCATTTTTAAATATTTATTTATCTTAGATAGTGAATGCCAGGGTAGGGAGGAGCTAAGGATGGGGGGCATTTGGGGGGTGCAGAGAGAGTCTTAAGCAGATTCTGCGCTCAGGGAAGAGCTCCACACAGGGCTCGATCTCACTACCCTGAGATCACAACCTGAGCCCAAACCAAAAGTTGGACATTTAACTGACCGTGCCACCAAGGTGAACCCTAACTTGTTTTTTAATTAGTTATAATAGGTAACAGTTTCTAAAAGTAATCATCTGTTAGTGGTTTTTATGAGTATATGAAGAGTCAAAAGTGATAACCTTTTTTTCTTTTTTTAATTGAGAGAGAGCACAAGCAATGTGAAGAGAGAGAAGCAAGCTCCCCACTGAGGTTGGAGCCCCACAAGGGGCTCCATCCCAGGACTCTGGGATCATGACCTGAGCCGAAGGCAGACGCTTAACTGACTGAGCCAACCCAGGCACCCCAAAAGTGATAATTTTTTAGAACTAAAGTTAATCTACTTGAAGCCTTTCTCCCCAAATTCCTCTATATGTTCTTTGCCATAAAATTCTGCCCACAGGTGATTTTTTTTTAAGTAGTTTCCACACACATTTGGAGTCCAAAGCTTAAGACCTGAGCTGAGAGCAACAGTCAGACACTTAACCAGCTGAGCCACTCAGCGGCCCCCAAGTGATGATTTAGAATTAGTTACCCAATATCCCTCACTTCTCTTCCCACAAGCATTATTTTATAAAAGTTTATTTTAAAAGGAAACAAATATATTGTCACCCATTAGTCATAATCAAAAGAAAAAGATGAAAATAACCCTACATTTTTTTTTTAAGATTTTATTTATTTATTTGTTAGAGAGAGAGAAAGAGAGCACAAAGAAGCAGGCTCCTTGCTGAGCAGGGAGCCTGACTCATGACTTGATCCCAGGACCCTGAGATCATGACCTGAGCATAAGGCAGACGCTTAACCGACTAAGCCACCCAGGCACTCTACATTATTTTCTAAATTTGTAGTGCTTAATCATTACAATCTTGAATTTCAGGGGGACTAGAAATACTAGACTTTTTGAATTAATATTTTTAAATTGTCACCTAATTAGTCGTCACAGATTTCAAACAGATCCGTTAATGTCAAAATAAGATGAACCAAAACCAGTCACCATAAGACAAAAGTATTACAGATTCCAACCTACACACATTTATTACTCAGTACCTATTTCAGTATCATGACAGACTTTGATTTTATTTTTGTTTGAATTCTAGTTAGTTAACATACAGTGCAATACTTGTTTCAGGAGTAGATTTCAGTGATTGATCACTTAATAACAACACCCAGTGCTGATCCCAGCCCTAGTGCCTATCACCCATCCCCCACCCACTTCTCTCCAGCAACACTCACTGTATTCTCTATGCTTAAGTCTCATGGTTTGTTTCTCTCTCTCTTTTTTTTCTTTTTTTTTTTCCTCTTCCCACATGTTCATCTGTTTCTTAAATTCCACATAAAGTGAGATTATAATGAACATTTAGTCTATTCATACATTACAAAGTATCTGCTATGTGCCAGACCAGTTACAGGCAACAGGACAGGCAAAGACAATATGATTTACAATGGTATATAAAAAGCAGTTGTAGTAATGGTAATGTGGCAAAAATACTGAGTGACTTCATTATCACTTAAAACTGTAGAGGTATATATAGAGTATATACTATAATACTATAGTATTCCAAGATAAACAAGACTTAGATTATGAATGTATATACTAAACAAAAGCACAAAACAGGTGCCTGGCTGGCTCAATCAGAAGAGCATGCAACTTTGATCTTGGGGTCGGGAGTTCAAGCCCCACATTATGGGTAGAGATAACCAAAATAAAAACAACACACACTAAACCAAAAAATTTGTTTTTGATTTGGAATATAATGATGTTCTAGTAAGTAGAGTAAATGGTGAAAAGGAGAATTTCTCTAGACACTTTCTATCTTGGTCTTCCTAAAAAAGAAAGAAGGCATGTTTTTCCCACAAATAATTTTAAATTGGCTTTTGAGAAAAACAAGAAATAATTGGTTGTATAAAATGGCATGCTGAGATTTGGTTAGAACTGCAATACAATCTGATTATTAGTGAATCAGCCAAGTTGTACTCTTGCCAGTAAAAATTGCTTTATCCACCATATGTGTATTCTAATGATTAGAATTCAAGTTCATTATGTACTGTCAAATTACATCACTTCCATATACACTAGACTCTGCAGTCTTTAAAAAAAAAGATCTGGGGGCGCCTGGGTGGCTCAGTTGTTAGGCGTCTGCCTTCAGCTCAGGTCATGATCCAAGCCTTGCATCGGGCTCCCTGCTCCACAGGAAGCCTACTTCTCCCTCTCCCACTCCCCCTGCTTTGTTCCTGCTCTCGCTGTGTCTCTGTCAAATAAAATCTTTTTAAAAAAAAATAAAGATCTGGGGACGCCTGGGTGGCTCAGTCGGTTAAGCGTCTGCCTTCAGCTCAGGTCATGATCCCAGGGTCCTGGGATCGAGTCCCGCATCGGGCTCCCTGCTCCGCGGGGAGCCTGCTTCTCCCTCTGCCTCTGCCTCTCTCTGTCTCTATCTCTCATGAATAAATAAATAAAATCTTAAAAAAAAAAATAAAGATCTGGAGGGCACCTGGGGGGCTCAGTTGGTTAGGCATCCAGCTCTTGGTTTTGGCTAAGATTATGATCTCAGGATTAAGCCTTGTGTCAGGCTTTGTGCCCATCGGGGAGTCTGCTTGAGATTCTTTCTTCACCTCTCCCTCTACCCCCCTGCCTCCTGCACATGTGCACACACACTCTCCCTTCTTTCTCTAAAATAAATTAATAAATCGGATGATCTGACTCAAAGTAATTTGGTGATAGTCCAAGTAAATTATATTCAACTGAAGCAGTCTTGCAGACATAGTTGTAGTTAATTTTAATCCTTAATTCAGTATTAGTAATGCATTTAAATTATAGTTAGCAAGATAATATTGGATTAATAATTTGAGTAAGACTTCAAACTTTTCAGACTTCAGCCATCTCCAACTTGCTAGCTCTATGACATTAGGCAAACTGAATTCTATACTTGTTTTTTCATCTGTAAAATGGGTTTATAATTACTTAGGTAATTAGGGTTAAATGGATTTGATGATTACATCAAAACATGTATTGAACAGCACTAAGTAGGCACAGTGTTAGCTAGTTGATACTACAAATTTTTATATCTGATTCTTTTTTAGAATTCATAATGCACTTAAAGGAATCCCAGATGATCGAGATGGTTTGTTTGATACAATCCAGCGCTCTAAGAATCACTATCAAAAAAGAGCATACCAATGTATAAAATGTATGGTAGCACTCTTTAGCAATTGTCCTGTTGCTTACCAAATATTACAGGTGAGAATTTTTTTCTCAAATCGTGATAATCTGTATCATAATTAAGAACTGTTTTAAAAGAATTGTGAAATTTTGGACTTAGAATTTATTTTAACATTGAAAATTATTCTAAATTTTTTCACATAGCTTTTTCTTCTTTTGAAGGGTAATGGAGATCTTAAAAGAAAGTGGACCTGGGCAGTGGAATGGCTTGGAGATGAACTTGAAAGAAGACCTTATACTGGCAATCCTCAATATGCTTACAATAGTTGGTCTCCTCCAGTGCAAAGCAATGAAACATCAAATGGTTATTTCTTAGAGAGATCACATAGTGCAAGGATGACTCTTGCAAAAGCTTGTGAACTCTGTCCAGAGGAGGTAAAAAAAGCCACCAAGGGGCAGCAGATAAAAATGGAAGAAAGAAAAGTAATTTTTATATTTATAGGCCAGTGTCTATTACATAAAAAAATTGTGTTTCAGTTTTGTTGGCCTTAATGTTTTTTGTTGCTTGATTTTGTTTTTAAGGACTCAAAGGAGCTTATTAACTCCTTTATTAGAGTTATTTTGGAGAAATTTCTGTGAAGTTATCTAAAAATTATATATCTGGGAAAATCTAATTTTTTTCTCTAATTGTTAATTATTTTATTTGCTTTAATGAAAAAATGTTAAAGCAGTCGGCGGGTGCTTTTTTTTTTTTTAAAGATTTTATTTGACAGCGACACAGGGAACACAAGCAGGGGGAGTTGGGAGAGGGAGAAGTAGGCCTCCCACGGAGCAGGGAGCCTGATGCAGGACTCAATCCCAGGACCCTGGGATCATGACCTGAGCTGAAGGCAGATGCCTAATGACTGAGCCACCCAGGCGCCCCCAGCGGGTGCATTTTTAAGACTTTTTTCTCAAAAGGAAATTAAACTAAATTTAAAGTTGCTTTCATAATCGAATTACTAATCTCTTTATTTAAAATTAGGAGCCAGATGACCAGGATGCCCCAGATGAGCATGAGTCATCTCTACCAGAAGATACCCCATTGTATCCTCCTCATTCATCTGGCTCTCACTGTCAACAGGTAAAGAAGAGTTTGGTGGGTTTTTATGTTTTTTTGTTTGTTTTTGTTTTTATTCAGTAAGTTTTTGTACTTTGCCTGAAGAGAATTTCGTTATTTTTTTACATATTTTGTAAATTATCGGCTGTGACTATGATATTATAAAGGGGTTATTTAGAATAGCTTTGCCAGGATGATCAGAGGAACAGTGTGGTTAGAGTTGATGTCATGTTGCAACATGTTTCAGTCTACCCTTATGGCACTTTTCCTGGCCAGTTAGGCAGTCCTCTTGTGCTACTTGCTGTAATTAATAAAAATGTGTGATATTTCACATTAACATAAAATTAATACCTGTGAAGAAACATTAAGACAAACATATCTTGGTTACTTTTGCCTCAGTATTCCTTTTCAGTAAAAATGTTTTACAAAATTAGTTTGAGTGATTTCAACAGATGATTCACTGGGGAAAAATGATAACTGGTAAGAAATGTACATGAACAGTTCAACTTTCATTGAAAAAGAAGAATTTGGGGAAATGTTTCTCAAAGATTGTCATAAGTTTGAACCACAAACATGACTAATTGGGGGCTTTAAATTTAATATGCCGCAGAATCATGTAAAGGCATTTGTTAAAAACAGGTTGCTAAGTTCCCAACTCCAGGATTTGTGATTCATTAAAGGTGGAATGTAAGACTGTATTTCTAACAAGTTTCCAGGTGATGCTGATGCTGCTGGTCTATGGACCTATTGTCTTAAGCGGAGCATTTGGTGATAAATATTTTAAAATACTTCCCTTGTGAAAGTAGAATCCAGTTTTATCACAAAGTCACATTTTCACAAAACAATTTCTCATATCATACTTAAATTCCTTAGAATATTAGAATTGATTTATAGATTATTTTGTAACTACATGATTGTTTTTAAAAGATAAATCCCTAGAAGAGACATGTCTACTTTCAGACAAACATTGTCCCATGATTTTTAATTTTAAGATATGAAAAGTTTGACATATGGCTCTCTTTCATCCTCAGAATAATTATGTGCATGGACAGCCATATACAGGGCCAGCAGCACAACACTTGAACAGCCATCAAAAAACTGGCCAGCATGCACAAGAAAACTTTGAAGGCAATGAAGAAGTATCCTCATCTCAAATGAAGGATCAGTGAAATATCTATCATAACTGCTTCCTTTAAGACCATGCACTCAGGCCTTACTGTCCAAACTTCTTCTGTGTCTGGCTAGTATTCAAAACTAGAGAAACTGTTCAACACGGAGTGGAAAGTCTATTCACTGTCTCATTTGCAGAAATTTGCGGTCAATATATATAAGCCACCTGCAGGGGAAAGTGTTTAGTGTTTTGTATTAAATGGCTGATACAAATATGTAAATGGCAAAGATGTATATAGTATATTAATGTTTGACTGTTAATTCTTAACCAAGAAAAAAAATTTTTTGATGAAGAGTCAGTTCTACAAAAAAATAATTTTCTTGTTATGTGTGCTGCATTCTGCATCCAGTATTGTCTGCTTCATGGCAGTTGTATCAAATCCTTTACCAAAAATAAAACCAAAAGTAATATAAAACACCCCATCCATAATAATCACACCATTGGTTTCTTGTTAATTCTAGTTACTACAGCCATGTCAGGCTGATTGGTAACCTTTCAATTATATGGATGATGTGGAAAAATTGGTGATGTAACATTGTGTCTGGATATTTTTCATTACCTTTTTATTCTGATTAATCACTTTAAAGCTATAGTGATGCTGTAACATTTAGCATGGCCTCACACTAAGTTTGTGTAGCCAGTGAAGACAAAATCACCTGAGTGACAGCAGTTTCCCCAAAGTGACAGTTGTGTTACCCAGAGGTTTTATTTCTTACACCTAGAGTACATATAAAACAAGAGGGAAAATGTGACAAAGAGGCACTTTTCAGTTACTCATATGTTCTTAATTTTTAAGTTTGACAGTTCAGTCTCTTGTTGGGATAAAGAATGTGAAAATACTGGTTTTAGGAATTTTAAAACATTAAAAAGAATATGCAAAGTTTTGCTACCCCAGAATGTGTGGAGCATAATAGACGACTGTATTTTGTGTGCTTGTTTTGTTTTATGATAGAGTTTATTAGGTGCAACTTTTACAGAAGCCCACTGAACTGGACATAATCAAAATCCCACAATATTTTGAAGTACCCTTGCAACTAGATATATGACTGATTTTCTAGTCAGTCACAGTTTTACTTGAAAGCAAGCATTGTTCCAGTTCCTTTTCCATTCCAAAACTCTTATGTTGGTATTTAATTAAACTTCTGGTTAGTTAATATAATTCTGAAGTACTATTTTAGAATAAACATTTGTTTCAGGATTCTATAACTCATGAGTTAATACTGTATTTAAAAAACCAAATATCCTGCAAACAGATACAGCCTGTCCTATACTATTTAAATATTTTGCTGTTTTGTTTTATAGAAATTATTTTGCTGAATTCACAAATAGAATTTGATTTAAGAAGAATTTGTCTTGTGTGTTTTTGTTTTTACTCTTTTGTTCTTAAGCATTATACATTAAAATTAATTATTTGTATAGCATATATTCGCATGACACTGAATTCAACATTTCAGACATTGCATCTTTGTGCTTAAAAGTATTTACTGTTTGGAGCACCTGGGTGGCTAAGTTGAGAGCCTCAGGGTTCTGGGATCGAGCCCTGTTTCCGGCTTCCCAGCTCTGCAGGGAGTCTGCTTTTCCCTCTCCCTGCCCCTTGCTCATGCTCTCTCTCTCTCTCTCTCAAATAAATAAGATCTTTTTTTTATTAGAAAAATGAAAAACAAGTGTTGGCACTTCTTTAAAAAATCCTAAGTTAATCACTCTTACACTTTTGTCACATTTTTGTAGTGATTATTTATGGTGGTCCTATCACTGGGAACACGAAGTTAACAACGAATATTGAGCCTGTATTCCTTAGGATATACTGGGTTAGGATCCTGTAAGCTTCTAGTCACATTTTCATGTATCAGTCAGTACATAACTTTGTGCTTCTGTTTAAAGACTCATTTATCAGATGTTGCTGATTAACATTGAACTCAATGCCAACACCACTTTTTTTTTTTTAATCCCATCCCAATGCAGGGCTTAAACGCTTGACTCTGAGATGAAGACCTGAGCTGAAATCAAAAGTCGGACACATAACTGAGTTACTGCTCTAGCTCTAGCCCTGTAACTCATTCTTAAACCATCCCTATCTATAATGTAATTTCTCTTTAAGTCATGGCACATAGCCTTCTTGTGCTTAAGAACACTGGGCATCACTTAAGCACTTTGCTTGGGGGCCAGCCATTTTTTAAACAGCGAAATTACCACTAAAAAAACTGAAAAAAAAAAGAGTGTGACAGTCAGTAGACCCAGAGTCTATAGTATGAGAGCTGAAATACTCGTATCAGGCACCTAAATATTTTTGCTGTTCTATGCCTGTCAGTGAATGGCCACACAATCAAGGAAGCTCATACAACAAGCTTGATGCCCAGAGTTTTTTGATTGTTTTGAGGTTATTTTTGCAGGACATTCTGAGCTTAGAGAAAGAAAAAATTAATTAAAATTAAAATTAATTAATCATTAATCATTTATGATGATATGCACAGAGTTTTTATTGGCTCAATCAGTTAAGAGTCCAACTCACAATATCTCCTCCTTGATTACTTGACACCACAAGGCCAAAGGCCTCACTTTGTTAAAGTGCACTGTCTGCCGAAACTGAAGACCAACCATTAAAGAAAAGACAGTGTTACAGGGCAGGACATTCTGAGCTTAGAGATTAACCTTTCTTTGGATGAGTACACTTTCCTACACAGGCCACATGATTATATTTAGGGGTGCCTGAGTGGCTCAGTCATTAAGTATCTGCTTTCGGCTCAGGTCATGGTCCCAGAGTCCTGGGATCGAGTCCCGCATCGGGTTTCCTGCTCAGTAGAGAGTGTGCTTCTCCATCTCCCGCTCCCCCTGCTTGTGTTCCCTCTCTTGCTGTGTCTCTGCCAAATAAATAAAATCTTTAAAAAAAAAAGATTATATTTGACTGAGCATCTACATTTAATGGTATATTTATATGACATATAACATTATACTGACAGTATGGATAAGCCTAACATTTGGAGGAACCAGTATACGTAGGGATAGAGTTAAAGATAACATATCCTAGGGGCACCTGGGTGGCTCAGTTGGTTAAGCAACTGCCTTCAGCTCAGGTCATGATCCTGGAGTCCCTGGATCGAGTCCCGCTCCCTGCCGAGCAGGGAGCCTGCTTCTGCCTCTGACCCTCCCCCCTCTCATGTGCTCTCTCTCTCTCATTCTCTCTGTCTCAAATAAATTAATTAATTAATTAAATAATTTTAAAAAAAAGAAATACTAGGTTCTCAAGTTCCAGGCTCCACACAGTTTGTCACAGGTTTAGTAGGAAAGAAGAAACCAGAGATTTCTTCTACCCATTTGGTTGCCAGAATACCACCTTCCGTTAGACGGCCAAGGTTTGGGGTTTGTTGTTTATGAACAGCTTGCACAGGTTTTTGTATGTGAAATAACATGGAACATGCTGTTTCTATTCCATCTAACAGTCCATATGGAAAATTATGGCTGATCCGTGGACTTATAGCTATAATTCTATGTCAAAAAAGAGAATGGTGTTTTACTGTAATTCTGCCTGGTCTGTGTATGTTTTGCAAAGTGAGGAAAGGTGGGCTTTGAATGGACCCTTGAATTATTATATTATTATTATATCATATTATAGTTGCAGTTTTATCAAAGATGATATTCTGTATGGGCAGTTGCATAACACGAATCCTAATACAAATAGGTAGTAAGTTGATGGTGCAATGGAAATGGCAACCTCCTGTGTTTCACTACTCTCCGACATCAGAAGAAAAAGTGAAAGAAGACATGTTAACTTTGAGTGAAATGAATCCCTTTAATCCAAATTATTATAGTCAGCCTCCTGAATCATGCCCTGGTGGCTTCTTTTTGGTAACAGATAGAAAACACTAGAATTGAAACTGTTTCTCTGGCACCCTTCTGTTCTTCATTGCTGGGAGAAGGATTAGAGAGATGGTGCCATCAACAAAAGAAACCCCCAAGTTATGACCCATCAGGTATGGTCTCCCCCTCAACAGGGCACACAATTTGGACAGGCGCCACCTGACATAGAAGTAGTGCAATTCCCATTGTGCCTACTACCTATTGGAGTAAAAGGCCAACTAGCCACTTATTACTGGACTTCTAGTCCATTCTCTACCTCAGATTTTTTTAAAGATTTTACTGATTTATTTGAGGGGGTGGGGCATGAGCCAAGGGAAGGCAAATAGAGAAGGAGAAGCAAACTCCCTACTGAGGAGGGAGCCTGATGCAGGACTCGATCCCAGAACCCTGAGATCATGACCTGAGCTAAAGGCTTAATGACTGAGCTACTCAGACACCCCTACCTTGGATTTGTTAAATTGGAAATCTCCGAACCCTTCCTATAGAGTGACCCTAAAAAAATTATTGAGCACACCAATTTAGATCCAGAGGCCCATGAGAATACACAGCTAGTCAATATGTCCTTCACTGGGCAGAGTGCTCCTGACATCAGTCAAAATCTAAATAAAGTAAAGGGTATTGTGACTCTGAGTCCATTTAGTAGAGATTGCTTATAAGACTTATAAAGCTAGAAAAGAACAAAAGGTGAGGCCAATTCAAGTTTTGCTTTTTGCATCTAGTGAAAGGGACACCCAATTAAAAGGTAAGTCAGGATATCCCAGGTTGAGCAAAAACCAGTGTGCCTATTGTAAACAGGAAGGGCATTGGTTGCCTAGTGGCTCAGTCAGTTAAGCGTCTGACTCTTCATTTCAGCTCAGATCATGATCTCAGGGTTGTGAGACTGAGTTCTGTGTGGGGCTCTGTACTGGGTGTGGAGTCTGCTAGAGATTCTCTCCCTCTCCCTTTACCGTTCCCCAACTCAAAAAAAAAAAAAAAAAAAGGAAGAAGAAGGAGGACCAGAAGGGGAAAGGGTGGAGGAAGAAGAAGAGGAGGGCATTGGAAGTGAGATTGCCCTAAGTTTTCTAGACAAGGAAAGGAAGGCCAGATTGAAAGGTCTGGGAAAGAGATGGTTACTTGAAGGGAAGCATGAGGAGGATTGTGAACGAAGGGACCCAGGGCTTCTGGCCACATCAGTGGTCTTTGATAAGAACAGCCTCACAGGAAACCTCACAGGAAACTGTATAGTTAACAGTGGGGGCCCAGATGATAGACTACTTGGTGGATTCTGGAGAAATGTATTCAGTCTTAAATAGTAAACTGGCTTCATTAAGCCCTTCTGTGTCCTTCGTTGGCATCACTGAAGGGGCACAATAGTGGCCTCTATTACAACCACTGGAATGTAAATTAGATGAAAAGAAGTTGAGACATAGTTTACACATTCCTGACTGTCCAATTCCTCTTCTTGCGCAAGACTTTGTATGCAATTTAAGTGCTTAATCAACTTTCTTACCTGAAAAACACGTTGCAATTACAAGTTCAACCCGAAAATATCATAAGGCTTCAGCTTCTGCTACTGAACAGAGAAGACAGTAAGAGGCCTGGGACCACCCATTTGGTCAGGCCACATTCCTCCAGTTAGTTAAGTCAGCCACTCTCATAGTAGTAGTGTTAAAAGGAACAAAATTTCCTCGTATTAAACAGTATCCTTTAAAGGAGGAAAAACGGACACCTGGCTGGCTCAATCAGTTGAACATGTGGCTCCTGATCTCAGGATCATGAGTTCAAGCCCAATGTTGGGCATGAGACTACTTAAAAATAGATAAATAGATTCATAGATATATACATAAGAAAGCACTGTGAACCATACTGCTTCTCAGTCAGTTTTTACAACATGGACTGATTGATCCTTTTTGGTCTCCCTCTAACACTCCTATTCCACCGGTGAGGAAGCCGCATTTGGAGGAATATCTCTTTGTTCAAGATTTAAGGGCTATATATCAGATAGTTCAGAATATCTATCCCACGGTACCCAATCCATACACTGTATTGACTACTGCAACATGAAACTATAGATGGTTTACAAAGTTGGACTTAAAAGATGCCTTAGGTATTCTTTGGTATTCCTTTGGAAGAAAAGTCTCAATTGTTGTTGGCTTTTGAAGAGCCAGAGACACAGGTCATTACCCAATATTGTTGGATTGTGTTCCCTCTAGCCTTCAAAAATTTACTTACTTTATTCAAGTGAGGCACTGGCTAAGGACTTAGGTGAACTACCTCTGGCCAAGATGCATTATTGCAATATGTCAGTGATCTACTAATAGCTAGCCTTGATTATGAACATTGTCCAGAAAATGCCAGCACTCTACTTAATCACCTGGCATGGTATGGGTACAAGGTTTCCTCTTAGAAGGCCCAAATTTTGGGGGCGCCTGGGTGGCTCAGTCATTAAGCGTCTGCCTTCAGCTCAGGTCATGATCCCAGGGTTCTGGGATCGAGCCCCGCATCGGGCTCTCTGCTCCGCAGGAGACCTGCTTCTCCCTCTCCCACTCCCCCTGCTTGTGTTCCCCCTCTCGCTGTGTCTCTCTCTGTCAAAGAAATAAATAAAATCTTAAAAAAAAAAAAAGAAGGCCCAAATTTTTAAACAGCAACTCTCCTATCTGGGTTTCCAGTTAAATCAGAGGACTAGAAGTTTAACGGCTACTAGAAAGCAAGTTGTTAACGGATTTGGATACTCCAAGAAATTGGAGACACGTACAAGGGGTTTTGTGTATGGCTACCTTATGCAGAATCTGGATATGGACTTTGGCCTTCTGGCTAAGCCCCTTTATGAAGCCTTAAAGGGGACCAACTCAGAGTCTCTAGTATGGTCAGGGGATAGTAAAAAGGCCTTTGAAACAATAAAATGGTGTCAATAAAATCTCCCCTGTATTAAACTCCCTGATCTGAGAAAGGATTTTTTTTTTTAAGATTTGATTTATCTATTTGAGTGAGAGAGAGAGAGAGAGCATGAGCAGGAGGAGAGGCAGAGGGAGAGGGAGAAGTAGACTCCCCACTGAGCCCAGTGTGGGGCTCGATTCCAGGACCCTGAGATCATGATGTGAGCCGAAGGCAGATGCTTAACCAACTGAGCCACCCAGGCACTCTGAGAAAGGGTTTTAGACTATATATTCATGAAAGTCAGGGGCTGGCCTTGGGAGAGCTATAAATGCTGGGAGAAGACCATATCCTGTCACTTACCTAATTAACTGAACAGTGTTGCAAAGGGATGGCCCCCATGCTTATGTATAGTGGCCACCACCTGTGACTTATATAGGAAACAGAAAAATTCATATTAGGATTAAGACAGCCCATGTTATATATATGCCACACCAGGTGTTGGTATTATTAGAATAAAATGGGATCTATTGATTGATGGCAGGCTGAATGGGAAAATACCAAGCAATTGTTTTAGATGACCCAAATGTCACTTTAAAGACTGAGGTCATCAGCACCTGGGTGGCTCAGTCATTAAGCGTCTGCCTTCGGCTCAGGTCATGATCCCAGGGTCCTAGGATCGAGTCCCGCATTGGGTTCCCTGCTCGGTGGGGAGCCTGCTTCTCCTCTGCCCTTCACCCTGCTCATGATCTTCCTTGCTTGCTCTTTCTCTCTCTCAAGTGAATAAATAAAATCCTTTTTTAAAAATTAAAAAAAATAAATAAATAATAAAGATTCTGAGGTCTTTAAATCCACCCAGTCTGCTGCCTTTTCTTTCAAATCAGTCGCACTCCCATAATTGTTTGGAAGTTCTTGAAACCATGTATTCTAGCAGGCTTGATTTATCTGAGCAGCCATTGACACAGACTGGGACTTATTCAATGATGGTAGGTTTCTTTTCTTTTAAGATTCATTTATTTATTTTATTTTATTTTTTATTTTATTTTATTTTTTTACATATTTTATTTATTTGACAGAGAAAGACACAGTGAGAGAGGGAACACAAGCAGGGGGAGTGGGAGAGGGAGAAGCAGGCTTCCCACAGAGCAGGGAGCCCGATGTGGGACTTGATCTCAGGACCCCGGGATCATGACCTGAGCCGAAGGCAGACGCCCAACGACTGAGCCACCCAGGCACCCCAGGACATTTTATTTTTTTAAAGATTTTATTATTCTTTTAATATAAGTTTAGATATTTGAGAGAGGAAGAGAGCAAGCGAAGGAGCATGAGTTGTGGGGAGAGGGAGAAGCAGACTCCCCGCGGAGCAGGGAGCCTGATGCGGGGCTCGATCCCAGGACCCTGGGACCATGACCCGAGCCGAAGGCAGATGCTCAATTGACTGAGCCACCCAGGTGCCCCTCATTTATTTATTTTAAAAGATTTTATTTATTTGAGAGAGAGAGAATGAGAGACAGCACGAGAGGGAAGAGGGCAGAGGGAGAAGCAGACCCCCCACTGAGCAGGGAGCCCGATGTGGGACTCGATCCTGGGACTCCAGGATCATGACCTGAGCTGAAGGCAGTCGCCTAACCAACTGAGCCACCCAGGCGCCCCCTCATTTATTTATTTGAGAGAAAGAGAGACTGCGACTGGGCTTGCAAGCAGCAGGGGGAGGGAAAGAGAGAATCTCAAGCAGACTCCACACTTGAGCTGAGAACCTTACATGGGGCTTGATCCCACAACCCTGACACCATAACCTGAGCCAAAGTCAGATGCTTAACCAACTGAGCTACCCAGGCACTTGTGATAGCAGGTTTCTTTTTTTTTTTTTTTTAAGATTTTATTTATTTATATGACCGAGACAGCGAGAACAGGAAAACAAGCAGGGGGAGTGGGAGAGGGAGAAGCAGGCTTCCTGCTGAGCAGGGAGCCCGATGTGGGACTCGATCCCAGGACCCTGGGATCATGACCTGAGCCAAAGGCAGACGCTTAACGACTGAGCCACCCAGGCGCCCGATAGCAGGTTTCTTTTTTTTTTTTTTTTAGATTTTTTTTTTTTTTTATTTGACAGAGAGAGACACAGCAAGAGAGGGAACACAAGCAGGGGGAGTGGGAGAGGGAGAAGCAGGCTCCCCTCAGAGCAGGGAGCCCGATGCGGGACTCAATCCCAGGACCCTGGGATCATGACCTGAGCTGAAGGCAGTCGCTTAACCAACTGAGACACCCAGGCGCCCCCGATAGCAGGTTTCTTGATCACAGAGAGTGCCACGCAGGATATGCAATGGTGAATGGCCAATGAGTTGTGAAGCAAGAGCACTTCACATCCTCCAATCCCTCACCCCACTCCCTGGGCACATCAGCACAAAAGTCCAAATTAATAGCCCTAACTCAAGCTTTGCAAGTTTCCCATGGGAAGAAAGTTAATATGTATACAGATTATATATAAGCCTTCATGGTGTAGTGCTTACCATGGGGCGATTTGGAAAGAGTAGGGCTTGCTGACAGCAGGAAATAAGAATATTAAGTATGACCCAGAGATGTTATCCACCATACAAGTTTTATCTGAGCCAAAGGCCATCACTAGCATTCACTGCCTGAGACATCAAAATTAGACTCCTATGCCATGCTCAAGGTAATCAAGCAGCAGATAGAACAACCAAATGAACAGTGGCCAGTCAATTCAAAGCAGGCTTACTACCTCAGTTGGATTTAACCCAATTCACTCTTGTGTACTCGGATGAGGACAACAGAAGGGCAGAGGAATGGGGATTTGACCGCTGAGACCCTATTCATCAATGTACATCAATTTTCATAGTCTTGCGCTGTTGCCTAAACCTTGGTATGAGCTTTGGTGACGCCCTAATGGACTTCAGGTCCTCTGAATTACAAAAAACTATGCAGGGAATTGTTCACCCTTGTCCTATATGCACAAAGAATAATCTAAAAGTTAATAAAAGGAATTTGCCAATGGGAGTACAACATATAGAAAAATGCCTTGTGATGACTGGCAAACTGATCTTACCCAACTGCCACAAACTACTGGAAACTTTAAATAGTTACTAGTTTTTGTGGACACCTTCTTGGGCTGGGTGGAGGCTTCCCCCACACCAACCAAGAAGGCAGCTGAAGTTGCCAAGGCCCTCCTTAAGGAAGTTATACTAAATTATGGACTCCCTACTTCTATCCAAAGTGATAGTGGACTCTACTTCATTACAGTAGTGACTGAACAAGTAAGTAAGGTCTGGGCATTAAATGGAAATTATATGCATCATGGAGGCCCCACTCTATGGGAAAAACAAAAAAATGAATCCTATTTTAGTTTTTTTTAAAGATTTTATTTATAGGGATGCCTGGGTGGCTCAGTCAGTTAGGCATCGGCCTTCAGCTCAGGTCATGATCCTGGGGTCCTGGGATTGAGTCCTGCGTGGGGCTCCTTACTCAGCAGGGAGCCTGCCTCTCCCTCTCCCTCTGCCCTTCCCCACTGTTCGTACTCTCTTCCATCGCTGTCTCTCTCTCTCAAATAAATAAAATATTTTTTAAAAAAGAAATTATGTATGATACATCATACCTAGCACCCCAAGGTAGCGGGGGAATATTCATTTGGTTCAGGAAATAAAACTAAAATGATATGTTCAACAATTGAATCAGTTATTAATAACTGTGCATGGGATGACTGGGTGGCTCAGTTAGTTGAGCATATGACTCTTGATTTCAGTTCAGGTCATGATCTCCGGGTTGTGGGATCAAGCCATGTAAAACCATAAAGTTGAACAAAAATAAAAATGGCTGCACTAATTCTTCAGTGAAACTCAATTTTAAAGCAACCTTTTTCTGGGGCACCTAGGTGGCTCAGTCAGTTAGCATCTATCTTCAGTTCAGGTCATGATCCCAGGATCCTGCTCGGCGGGGAGCCTACTTCTCCCTCTCCCTCTGTCTGCTGCTCTCCCTGCTTATGCTTCCTCTCTCTGTCAAATAAATAAATAAATAAAATATTTTTAAAAAAATAAAAAATAACAGGGCACCTGGGTGGCTCAGTCGTTAGGCGTCTGCCTTTGGCTCAGGTCATGATCCCAGGGTCCTGGGATCGAGCCCTGCATCGGGCTCCCTGCTCAGCCAGGGGCTTGCTTATCCCTCTCCCTCTGCTGTTCCCTCTGCTTGTGCTCTCCCTGTCAAATAAATAAATCTTAAAAAAAAAAATTTTTTTTAAATGTCTTGGCCATTTTTGTCAGATTTCTCCACAATTCAGTGTCTTCTCCCTCATTCCCATTTCTACAACTACAAAAACAGTCTTATCTATCCTTTTTAATAAACTGAATCATCTTAATGTTTCCAGATTTGACCCAAATTCCAACAACTGTGAAGGCTTTCCTAACTTCCCAGCCAATTGATGTATCTTTCTCTTTTTAAGGATTCCAACATTCCCAAAGATGAATAGGATTTAGGCTCCACTATAGAACTGACCACAGTGGAATTTACCATTTATTTAATCATATTATTTTAAATATGAAGTCTATATATCTTGTTTTCCCAAATTTGTGATGGCAGAGGCGATGTTTAAACATATTTATCTTCTCCATACCATGGGGTTCAATAAAAATTTTTATTTGGGGCCCCTTGGTGGCTCAGTTGGTTAGGCATCCAACTCTTGATCTGAGCTCAGGTCTTGATCTCAGGATTGGAAGTTCAACCCTGCATTGGGCTCCATGGTGAGTGTGGAGCCTACTTTAAAAAAATAATTGTTTTTGGTTGATTATAAAATAAAATTCTGAGTTGATTTTTTTTTCTTGACTAATATACAATAGTTTTCATCACCTTAAAATAGTACTCATTATCCTTATTTTATAAAGGAGCAAGCAGAGGGATAAATGTGGGATTACTTGTTCCAGACTACTAAACTTTGCTAACCTTTATCCCAATGTACTTTATCTTCTACTTTATCCAAAATGTAGATAAAATCATTTTGGAACTGAAAACACCCATGGCTCCATTTTGTCAGCATTTAAATAGATGATAGTTTCAAACTTTGCCATATTATATTTAGATTCACTTTTGATTTTGGTTAACACAATCACTTGAAAATATATGTATTTCAAATCAGGATTTGACTTAAGCAGGATAAATACATTTCTCTTTGCAATTTCAATAAAGTTGTATGAAAAGAATGTAAGATTTATTAAGAACACTTCTGGGACGCCTGGGTGACTCAGTCATTAAGCATCTGCCTTTGGCTCAGGTCATGTTCCCAGGGTCCTGGGATGGAGTCCCACATTGGGCTCCCTGCTCTGCTGGAAGCCTGCTTCTCCCTCTCCTACTCCCCCTGCTTGTGTTCCCTCTCTCGCTGTGTTTCTCTCTGTCAAATAAATAAAATCTTTAAAAAAAAAAAAAAAAGAACACTTCAAGGGGCGCCTGGGTGGCTCAGTTGTTGAGCATCTGCCTTCGGCTCAGGTCATGATCCCAGGGTCCTGGGATTGAGCCCCACATTGGGTTCCCTACTCCACAGGAAGCCTGCTTCTCCCTCTCCCACTCCCCCTGCTTGTGTTCCCTCTCTCTCTGTGTCTCTTTCTGTCAAATAAATAAATAAAATCTTTAAAAATAAATAAACAAATAATCTTTTTTTTAAAAAAAGAACACTTCGGGCGCCTGGGTGGCTCAGTTGGTTAAGCGACTGCCTTTTTTTTTTTTTTTTAAGTAGTATTTTATTGAAAAGATACTTAATGCCCATGCACACATTTAAGATTCAATCACAGGGTTACATACCATAATGGTGCTCAAGGCAATGATGGATTCCCACAACAGGCAACACCACCCTAAGAGCTGCCCAAACTTTAAGTCCAGACCCAGACCCTCGCAAGATAAATACCTGCACACACAGTGCAGGGAACAGCAGGTGTCTCGACGGCCTGACCTGGTGCCTTCATTAAGTTTAACGGGGGAAGCAGCTGGCAGTTTCTAGATCAGAAACGGCAACTTGACCAAAACCCAAAAACCTGTTTTCCAAAACTTTCCAGTGACCTCCAAGTGAGGCACATAAGCAACCAGGTATTCCTCAGAGTCCTGCATTCTCACTAGCTCTGTAGTAACCGACGCTGGCACTGGCTGTGGTCTGTCAAGTCACTAACATGGGCACAGCTACTCCTGCAACGTTTTTACTTCTAAGAAAACTCGCAGGAAGAACTGTGCTTACACCGAACAAGGTGACAAGGAACAGGTTACTGAGGAATAATAAGGCCCTAAGAAAGGCAGCAGGTCGTATAGTTACCTCCTTGTGGGCAAAATCCCTGCCCTAAAACTATGCAACCTACTACCTCTTCCTAGGAACCCATTTTTTCCATGCTGGTCTTCTACTTGGCAGCTGTACTTCAAATTAACCTGTCAAATCAGGCCGTATTCTTTGGGTTTTATTCCAAATTCTAATCAATTAGAATTTCTTCACTGAGGCTTTCAAATAAAAGTTACTGGCCATGACCTTGGTAAAATTCACAAATGCATTTGCTTAAAAATAAGCCTCTTGTTCAAAAGAACAAAAATACAATTATATCAGAAGATGCAAATCTCAGAAGCTAATATCTCCCAGCCCACCACATATTGTTGGAGCCAAAGACTTTTAAAAACAAAGGATTACCAAAACTTAAATATCTAATTTCACAAAATCTCCAGCCCCCCTTGAGCCACTGGAAAATGAGGTGACACTGTATGTGTAAATGCTGTTTGCCACCTTCCACTGGAGCACATTAACTTACCAAGTTCCCTTTGGACACCAAGTGTTTCCTAGTTCCAGCCAGTCCCCTTCCTGGGCCCCGGGATTTGAGTTAAGTACTTTCACAGACTGTAGCAGTTCTCCACAACTTGATTTACTTACTGGGTTTGGCTTATAGTAAGGATATGAAGTGGGCCCTTGTTAATTAATGAAAGATACAGATTCATGTTTCTCCAGACCTTAATTATTCCAACTGCTGAGTGGCCAGGACGTCCAGACCAGAGGCAACATGTATCACAAAACCCCAAAACCCCATGACTCCACTAGCCACACAGTGAATTACTCACCTTATCAGCTTCACAAAAATTAAGCCGAAGAGAATTTCTTGAACGTTCCCACTTTTCTTCGGCACACCAAAAGGCAAGAACATAAAAGGTCTCTCCCCTCCCCTGTATGTCCTGTTTCTAACAAAAACAAACTCTGGACCATGCCGGTGTCCATCTATACCCCAGGGATAAAATAAAAAGCATAAATTCAGCCCAGAGAGATCACCTGGGCTGGGCCCACCCAAAAGAATTGGATGTTTTCTCTCACACAAAGTTCCTGCTGCCAATGGCAATGCACTACAATTATCTTAGACTGTAAGATTGGGAACAGATCGAGGAAACATTTGGGAAGAGGTTACCTCTCCCTCACCTCCATACGTTGCCTCTTTCTCTTCTCCCAAAACAAAATAAACACAAGTGCTTTAAACAGGGAGCTTTTAGTATTGCTTGATTATAAAGGCCCAAGGTAGGATACGTTTGGCCACTGAAGAAGGCTGAAATACTGGCCTTCGGGGGTGTTAAAACTCAAATAGCCCTTTCTAGCATGATCCTCACATTTTCCTTTAAAACAACCAACTATGGATTTCCCCATCTGACAGCTTCAGGGGATTTCCCTTTGTGAATGAAGGGACCCTATGGGGGGCAAAGCTGAGGTCTTTTGTGACTTACCAGGAGCAAGGGTAGGACCCAGAACCCATCGCTCATTTCCCAGGCTGGAGGTGAAGCTGTCCAAATCAATATACCAGTGAAACAGTGCTTGCTTACAACATTGCCGAAGGCCACCCAAAACCCCAAACTGGGAGTAATAAGCAAACTGACTCCATTTCAGCTCAGAGGGTGCCTTTCCAGTCTGTATTTACTGCTGCCACCCAGGACCTCGTCCTGGACACATGCAGTGGGATGCAGAGCGATCAACTTATTCTTAATTCCAAGGGGGCTTAGTCCCGTTAAGATTTACTTTCTCCACTCAGATTTTTGTTTAATTTCAAATTTCTGACACATGTGAAATGTAAAAAATATTAGATCACTATATCTACTGTAGGTACACAATCCTTCAAGAGAAAATTAGCAACTGATATAGAGTACAAAACAATGTCAAAATTAATTCTTCTGAGTTTTAATATCATCTAGATAAAGACAAAATGCAGCAAGTCTACTCCTCAGAAGCGACTGCCTTCAGCTCAGGTCATGATCCTGGAGTCCCGGGATCGAGTCCCGCATCGGGCTCCCTGCTCAGCGGGGAGCCTGCTTCTCCCTCTGACCCTCGCCCCTCTCATGTACTCTCTCTCATTCTCGCTCTCTCAAATAAATAAATAAATCTTTAAAAAAAAAAAAAAAGAACACTTCAAGAATGGGGTGGCAGTCTATGAACTCCATTTTCCCTTTTCTAGCCCAAATATTATGAACAAAATAGCTATGATGACTTCTTCTGTTTGAAGCATAAAATTAAACTTAAATAAACTTATTATTCAAATTAAGGATTATAGTCACAAACCATTTTATCTGCAAGTATTGCAACAACAACAACAACAAAAACTTCAAAAGACAAAAAAAACTGCAACCTATAATACAGAAGAGGATGCAAACTGAAGGCTTACTGACAAAATTAAACTAACACACAGATTAAAAGATTTCTGATTTTTAGGGGCACCTGGGTGGCTCAGTCGGTTAAGTGTCTGCCTTCAGCTCAGGTCATGATCCTGGAGTCCCGGGATGGAGACCCGCATTGGGCTCCCTGCTTAGCGGGAATCTGCTTCTCTGCTCTTCACCCGTCTCTCACTCTCTCAAATAAATAAAATCTAAAAAAAAAATTCCTGATTTTTAAATTTTGAATATTCAAAAAATTAATACGCATGCAAAGCATTAATAACACAGAAAAAATACAAATACTTATGCAGTTACTAACGTAGCTTAAAAGTAGAGTATTATCATAGAAGTCAAAAAGTAAAAATAGTCTCAGCTTTCAGTCAACATGAAATTCAGTGAAAATAGAGTTGTATACTATTACATGTAATAAAAAACAAGCTAGATATTAGCCTGTGCAATAAAAAAGGGGAAGAAGACAAAGTGCCACCCTAGAATTTAAAGTAAATAGCAAATATAGAGGAAAATAACTTTTTTTTTAAAGATTTCATTTATTTGATAGAGAGAGACACAGTGAGAGAGGGAACACAAGCAGGGGAGTGGGAAAGGGAGGAACAGAGCAGGGAGCCCGATGCGGGGCTCGATCCCAGGACCCTGGGACAATGACCTGAGCCAAATGCAGGCACTTAATGACTGAGCCACCCAGGCGCACCCAGAGGAAAATAACTAAGCTCAGTTTATCTGATGCAGAAGGTGCTGGAGGCTGAATGTGGACTATCTTAAAAGTCAAAAACCACTTGGAACCACAATATTAGGGGAAGTGGGGGCTACACTTTCATGGTTTTTAGTTCCACACCAAGTTCCCCAAGTTAGGAGTGAGGAAAAAACACCTATTTTTGGCAGAGGTGTGGAAAAATAACCATTATAAAATACATCACTTATACTTCATCACAAACACCTACTCTCCAAAGAAAAGACTATGAGAACCTTATCTCACATAGGGAATACAATTACCCAAATTTAACCTCGTCTAGCTGTCCTGTCACCCCTAAGAGGGAGGAAAAAAAAAAAAAAGCAGGAAGAAAAGTAACAGTGAAAGTCAAAGCCCAGGAACACAGGCACACAAAGATCAATTTAATCACAACACTTTAGACTGCTTTAGCTCCCAACTCCTTACCACTCCATCAAACATGGGTCCAGTTAATAATACTCAATTACAGCTGAAAAAGCTACAAAACACATTTTATTTAAGGAATTCTAACAGAAACCCAAAGGCAAAACAGCGGGAGGGGGAATTTAAAGTCAAGACACTAGGGGAATTTTTTTTTTTTTAAGATTTTATTTATTTATTTGACAGAGAGAGAGCACAGGCTGGGGAAGTGGCAGGCAGAGGGAGAAGCAGGCTCCCCACTGAGCAGGGAGCCCGATGTGGAAATGTGGGACTCAATTCCAGGACCCTGAGATCATGACCTGAGCCGAAGGCAGACGCTTAACCGACTGAGCCACCCAGGCGCCCAACACTAGGGGAATTTGAGGCCCCTGGCATCAAGAGCTCCAGCAAACGTTAAACGTAGCCCACTCCTACCCAGTTTTTCACAAAAACTCACACTTAAACATTTATTTACTTCAGTTCTTCTTACCCCAGGTATCATGCCTATCTTTAAACAAAAATTATAAGGCAAACTAAAAGACAAGAAAAGAAAAGCATCTGAAAAGACAAAATAAGCACCAGAACAAGACTCTGATGTAATACAAATTATCAGGCAGAGAATTTAAACTAGAATTAGTATGTTAAGGGTTCTAGTAGAAAAGTATACAACATGCAAAAATAGATGAGTAATAAAAGTAGAGAGTAGAAACTCTGACTCAAAAGGAAAGACTAGAAATAATTACTGATCTTGATGATATGTAATAATACATAAGCTGAATAAAAATTCCCAAACTGAAATACAAAGAGAAAAAAGAAATGTAAAATAGTAACAATATCCAACAACTGAGGAACAATTTCAAAAGATTATAAAATTATAAAGCAAAAGATAAGAGAATGGAGCAGAAAAAATTTCTGAAATATATATATATACATATATATATATATTTTAAAGATTTTATTTATTTGACAGAGATAGATCCAGCGAGAGAGGGAACACAAGCAGGGGGAGTGGGAGAGGGAGAAGCAGACTTCCCACCGGGCAGGGAGCCCAATGCAGGGCTCGATTCCAGGACCGTGGGATCATGACCTGAGCCTAAGGCAGACGCTTAACGACTGAGCCACCCAGGCGCCCCTGCAATATATTTTTTAAAGATTTTGTTTATGGGCACCTGGGTGGCTCAGTTGGTTGAGCGACTGCCTTCGGCCCAGGTCATGATCCTGGAGTCCCAGGATCAAGTCCCGCATCGGGCTCCCTGCTCGGCGGGGAGTCTGCTTCTCCCTCTGACCCTCCCCCCTCTCATGCTCTTTCTATCTCATTCTCTCTCTCTAATAAATAAATAAAATCTTCTAAAAAAAAAAGATTTTGTTTATTTGAGAGAGAGTGAGTGAGAGGGAGGGGGAGACAAAATCTAACATGATGAGTGCAAGGCTCCATCCCACAATCACGAGATCACGACTTGAGCCAAAACCAAGAGTCAGAGGCTTAACTTAATTGAGCCGCCCAGGAGCCCCAGAAATTCTTGAAGTACTAATCGCAAGAACTCCTTTTTTTTTTTTAAGATTTTATTTCCAGGGGCACCTGGGTGGCTCAGTTGTTAAGCGTCTGCCTTCGGCTCAGTCATGGTCCCAGGGTCCTGGGATAGAGTCCCACATCGGGTTCCCTGCTCAGTGGAGAGTCTGCTTCTCTCTCTGCCTCTTGTGCCCCCCTGCTTGTGCTCTCCCTCTCTCTGTCAAATAAGTAAATAAAATCTTTAAAAAAAGGGGGTGGGCCTTTATTTTTAAGCAATCTCTATACCCAATGTGGGGCTTGAACTCATGATGCCAAGATCAGGACTTGCATGCTCTACCAACTGCATCAGACAGGCACCCTTAAGCAAGAAGTCCTACAATCAATGACACTAAACCACCAAATATCATTGAATAGTAGGCGAGGTAAATACCAAAAAACTACATCTCAGCATTTCCATATTCAAACTGCAGGAAACCAAAGAGTTTGAATATCTTGCAAGATGCCATAAGGAAAAATACTTTATATTGGGAGAGAAATAAGAATAAGAATACATCAACCATGAAAGCAAGAAGAGAGGGATGCGTGGGTCGTTCAAAAGATTAGGTTTTTCAAGGAATCTTCTTTTTTTCCTCTCTCTCTCTCTCTTTTTTTTTTTTACTATGGCTTTCAGCAATTTTGTAAATAATACCTTTGTAAATAAAGATGAAACATTTATTTTTTTTCCCTCTTGATCCCCTCAGAATTCAGAAATTCTTAAGAAATCCTCTCATGACAATATAACTATTTTCATAAATTCAGTAAGAATCTGTTATCCTGGGCACCTGGCTGGCTCTGTCAGTTATGCGTCTGCCTTTGGGTCAGGTCATGATCCCAGGGTCGTGGGATGGAGTCCTGAGGTGGGCCCCTGCTCCACAGGGACCTTCCTTCTTCCTCTGCCTCTGCCTCTGTATGTCATGAATAAATAAATAAAATCTTAAAAAAAAAAAAAGATTCTGTTATCCTGTGCTCACTTCAGCAGGACATATACTAAAAAGAGATTAGCGTGGCCCTTGTGCAAGGATGATATGAAAATTCATGCAACTCTTGATCTCAGGATTCAAGCCCCATGTAGGGTATAGAGATTACTTAAAAATAAAATATTTTTTAAAAGATTATTTATGGGCGCCTGGGTGGCTCAGTCGTTAAGCGTCTGCCTTCGGCTCAGGTCATGATCCCAGGATCCTGGAATCGAGTCCCACATCGGGCTCCCTGCTCAGTGGGAAGTCTGCTTGTCCTTCTCCCACTCGCCCTGCTTGTGTTCCCCCTCTTTCTGTGTCTCTCTCTGTCAAATAAATAAATAAAATCTTAAAAAAAAATGACTCCCTCACCAGGGTCTTTCTTAAATTTACTTACTTGCTTTTGACTGGTGTGGGTCTTGGGGAACATGGCTGTGAAGCACACTCTAGACATTGCACAACAACCATACTGGTGGTGATAGTAGTACTAGTAGTAGTAGTAGTAACAACACAATGATATAGTAATACCAGTAGTAGTACTAGTAAAACTGATATAATAATAAATACTTATAGTAATCTCCCTGGTGTGTTTTATTCTCTCAAAACCTTTAAATGTATGTTTGCAGGTGCTAACCACCAAATAAATGATCTCCCTAAGACTTGAACATCAGAAAAGTACTTAAAAATTATGAAATATGAACTCGTGGCCTGTAAATATCATAGGCATTAAAAACATGCTGAACTGTGAATACCACACAAAGGATCAATAAAAATTGAAAACCAGCTAAGACTGGTGCTAATACCTTAAATGTTGATCACATCTAGTTAAGCTGAGATTCTGATCAAAAGGGAGAAATTGTTTTAGAAGAAAAAGCAACAGACTCAATAGGAGTGATTTGTGCTAAGCCCCACTTCAGTAAAACAAGACTTAATATCTACCCTAATTACAAGTTTCAGCCTCTCCCAGGAAGTAGACCTTAAAGCAGTCAATCAGGAATGACCTGATCAGTACAACTAATGAAAACTGCATGATAAACCCCTGCCCTTCCACAAAGGAAGGTTACTTTTCCTGAAATAATCCACTCAATTTTTCTGCTCACTTCTGCATCTAAAAGCCTTTTAGTTTGTACAGCTCCTAGTAGTTTTTTTTATATTTGGTAGATAGTATGCTTCCCGACTCATGAATCATTCAGTGAAGCCAATTAGATCTATGAATTTACTCAGTTGTATTTTTTTTAACCTCTTTTATATACTCCATTGCCAGTACCTGCACTCTAATACTACTCAAAATTAAAATAAGTCCTATAGCCTGAGTAGTCATTATGTCCTATTATTGCTTAGGCACATACAACTAGAAGAGCTGTCAGAATGATAGCCTCTGAGAGGCGCCTGGGTTCCTCAGTGGTTAAGCATCTGCCTTCCACTCACATCATGATCCCAGGATCCTGGGATGGAGCCCCGCATGGAGCCCTGCATTGGCTCGCTTCTCCCTCTCCCACGCCCCCTGCTTGTGTCCCTCTCTTGCTGTGTCTCTCTCTGTCAAATAAATAAATAAATAAAATCTTAAAAAAAAGACTGACCATAAAACCCCTCAGTAGCAACCCATTATGGACTCCTTTCACACTAGAGGAATCCTTTTCTTTCCTTTCTGTTCTCACCTTCACTTAATAAACTTTCATTCCACTTCCTTTTGTCTATGAGATTCATTCTTTCACTCCCAGAAACAAGAACCCTGCAACAATGAGAACAAGAATACACCTCACTGGGTGCCTGGGTGGCTCAGTCTTAAGCATCTGCCTTCGGCTCAGGTCATGATCTCAGGGTCCTGGGATGAGCCCCACATCGAGCCCCACTTCGGGCTCCCTGCTCCGCGGGAAGCCTGCTTCTGCCTCCCCCACTCCCTTTGCTTGTGTTCCCTCTCTCGCTGTGCCTCTGTCAAATAAATAAAATCTTTTTAAAAAAAAAAGAATACACCTCACTAACGCTCTGTAATTTGAATTCACAAATCTCAAAGTTGGAAAGACCCTAAAGATCACCAAGGTTACTGTTTCTAAAGAGAGAATTTTGCAAATTAGTGTTAGTAATTTGATTAACACAGCGACTGGCAAGGGTCAGGCATTTTAGCAGTTACATGTTCTACAATGCAGTAGATAGTTCTTCACAAAAGATCATACCCAGAGATGAAAATACTGTTTGTCAGACTCTGCTTTACATACAAATACAACATATTTCTTACTAGGCTCCATATAGAATTTTTTCAGAAATGAAACTATATAATTCAAGGTAAATTTGTATTGTTGGATTTGTATTTTTGTATTTTATTGTTTGGGTTGGAAAATATTACCAATATTTTATCTTAAAATATAAATAGCTCCATGCGGGGTTCCATGCAGGGCTCCATGCAGAGCTCCATCCCAGGATGCTGGGATCATGACCTGAGTGGAAGACACCGTGGCTTTGGGTAAACAGTGCAGCACCATTGGGCACAAGACCTAGACCACTAGGGGAAAACAAAAAGCCCAATAGAGATGAGTGATGGCAGGTGGGGTAAGGACGAGTGGGGATGGGAGGTCCCCAGAAAGGTGCTTTTTCATCATTGACGGTCTAATTATTTCATTGTTTCCTCACTACGTGACGCAGAGGCTGTACGGCCTGAAACGCCATAGGAAACTGGAGGGGCCTCGGGTTCCTGGCTAAGACCCCCGCAGCCTAAGCTCAAGCCAGGCGGAGTCCGGGCGCCCGCACGTGCTGCGGATTCCCCTCCGCTTACCCGACCCATCCACCTCCTGCAGACTCCCTCTGCCCACCTCCTCTTCTTTCGCTCCTACAGCCGAGGATTCTTAGCAAGCCATCGTCGACCGGTTTACAGAATGGCCCAAACTCCTCACAGCTGGGGTCACGTGACCCTCAACCTTCGCTGCTTCGGGTTTTTTAACTGATTACGGTGGGGACTAGTTAGAACTGAGACATTTTACGAAACGTCTGATCCCAGTAACTGAAAGGAAAGAAAAAGGGAAAGCGGTAAAAGGAGGGAAACTAGAAGGGTGGAAAGTGGGAGGATGAGATAAGAGGTACACTGGCGCTATGTTTAAGATCTCCCAACTCGTGGAAAGCAGGAGAAGACAAGTTCTCGCTTGCTTCCAAGAATTCCAAGACATTGGGGGAGAGCGGAGAAAATAAAGCTCTCGTGAACTCTGAGAGCTTTTAAGGGAGAGTCCGACTAGAAGATCCCGCGATGTTATGACTAAACGAACGTAATTTAGCCAGGCAAAAGTAACGGTAGGGGTAAAAGGGTTGTTATTGGTGGGGCAGAGGAGGAAGGCGCAGGACTTACGTACTGACGTAAAGCCGTAGTTGATATATTACGGCCGTGGCCAAGCTGGGTACTTCACCTTTGAAGTGTGGGTGTTCTGAAACGGTACACTTACAGTGGGAAACTCCGAGTTCTCGGTTCCCTTCAGGCATGAGTCATGTGGCGGTGGAAAATGCGCTCGGGCTGGATCAGCAGGTAAGTGGAAATACGCATCCCGAGGCCGTCTGCGTGGACCTCTTTCCTGGTTTAACGTGTCTTGTGGCGTAGTACTAACTAGCCATCTTTATTTCCTTTATTTTGATACCTGTGATTTGTTATGGGTGAGATTGTGGACGGACGGGAAAGAAGCTAACAAATCCTCTAGAGGTGTAGTAGCGAACAAGATGAGGCGGTAACAGTACGATCGGTGGTAGCGGTTACTTGAACCGAGGTATTGTATCCCGGCCGCGCACAATGGCGGCCTTTGTGTGTGCTGGCGCTTTCGCAAATACGCGCATGTGCGAACACCGGCTGACTAGCGATCAGAGGGAGGTCCGCATAAGGGGGTCATGTTTTTATCTGAGTGGTTTGATTTTCACTGGATGATACTGATTCTGGCTCAAAAGTGCGGTTGGTATGTAACGGGAGAGTTGGTTGTAATCACGGAATGGGGGGGGCGGGCAGGGAGAGATGGGGCGAGCAGGACGGAAGAAGGGGCTTTCTTTCAGGGTAATGGCGGCGGTCTCCTTTGTTCGGGCTTCAGGGCAGTGCAGCGCAGCGTTGCACTCTAAGAGAAAGCCCAGGCCTGCGAGACCTGGTCCGGCAACTGACTTTACAAAGGTCGACGAAACAGTTGTTTATTTGGGGGGCTCCTGTCGCCAGAGTGTCGCAGCCCAGTGCTGCGGATGGTGAGGTCGTGTTTCCGGAGTGGAAAGTTTTGTGACGCAGAAGGGCCGAAGAGGGATACTGGGGAAGGGAGGGAGGAATGGCCGCCGCGGGCTTCCCTTGACCGGTGTTTGGAAATAATGGAGGTTGGACGCTGGCGCGTAACCACTTGGGAGGTTAATAGATCTGGACTGCCCTTTGTTTAATTTAGAGGGTCGCTGAATAGCTATTTTAGTCCAGCATTGTGGATTTTTTCTTTGTGGTATTATGTGTTTTACATATTCATAGATTAGTAATTTTGATTTTGGATTGCATCTCGAGAAAAATACTCAGAAGGTGGTTTGGTAGGGCGGATAAACTTACTTTGTTGCGCCTGAGTAAAGACATTGATGTAGGTCAAAAAGGCTTGTCCTCTTTAATAAGGAGACTACCTTTTACTTCGAGGTGTTACCAGTGCGAGTGATCTTCGAGAGGTAACAGGTTCGTTTTCCATGGCAGCGGAAATCTTAGTTTTATTACTGCGGTATACCTCCCAGAGAAACTTAAATGAATCGTTCGGACTCTGAAGTGAACAGCTTCCCTGTCTTCTGTCTTCCACGTTTTAACAGAGGGAAATAAATTAGGGCATAAACTTTTCACAAAAAAATATTTGACGAACTCGTGAATTCTGAAGCAAACCTTACTAACAGTTGATTCTAAATTTCAACGTCGTTTCGTGTAATATATTTCAAGAGATTTGGTGGTTTACCTCTTTAAGGTATTTTCATCCTACAGTACGGTTATATTAACGCCTGCAGTCTCCTGAGCCTTGGTAATGTAAAGTAGCACTGAAAATGAAAATTTGAAAATAAAAGCATAAGCAATCTCACTTGTAACATATTCTGTGTAATAGAATCCATTTAAACTTTTGATGAACTATTCTCTCTGGGTCATTAAAATTTAGTAGTAACCAAATTAGGCCTGGAAAAGTGGTAATTTAATATCTTAATTGATGGTGCATGTAATTGGTAATATCTTGGACTTCCAGTGTTTGCAAATGTTACTGTATAACTTTTTTTTTTTTTTTGCATACACAGCAACCTACTTTGCTGTGGTGTTTTCTTATTTTAAAATTTTAATTCGATATGTATTCCTGCTTGAAAGTAGTTCTGGGTTAGTTATTAACAACACGTGATAAAGTAAAATAACCTTTTTTTCTCTGTGTTGAAATCTGTCAGTGAGGGGACAAGTAGTAATTGAGATTAAGGAAAGTCTTTAAAAAGCTTTAGATGTTAGTTATGTTACTTAGTATCTTTATAACCAACAACTTTGCATTTGTCTTCTCTCTAAAATGGAGAAGTAAATACTGCCTTCAATGTAGCCAGCATTAAATGGCTGGTAAGTGGCACAGTACTCACCACGTGGTAGTTGGTGGTGATGGTGGTGGTGCTTAGGAATTTATCCAAATTAAAAACACTTAGCAGTCTTTAGGGATGATGAAACTAATGAATTTTCAAATTGTCCTAACATTTTCCAAGTAGAATTTTTAGGTTTGAAGTGGTATCAATAGTATGAAGTGGGAAACCAGTGCTTTTGGGGAAAAAATTGTTAGTACGCCAAGTATTTGGCGTACTAACAAATTAGTTTGGTGATTGAAGAGCATTTTGCTGTGGAAAATTGTTACAGGGAAAACCTGTTTGGGATGAATGTGTGTGAAACTTTTGTAACTGCTTATATTATTGGCATCTTGTGTCTTGCCTTGTAGACTTTAAAACCATGTGAGGCAGACAGGGCAGCTAGCTAGTGTAAATGGTACAGGGTAGGACAGAAGTTTAGAACTGATTGTCTTTTAGAGTGCTGTCTGTGCTTGATTTTTTTTTTCCCGTTTATTGTGTGTCACCATGTGAGGTGTCAATATCTTTCTTCTAGTTTGCTGGTCTAGACCTGAACTCCTCTGATAATCAGAATGGAGGAGGAAGTACAGCGAGCAGTAAGTAAAAAAAAAATTTTTTTACAAGAATTAGTATCAGAGCTTAATACTCATTGTACTTAGCAATTTTAAAGTAAAAATTTTCTCTTTTTATCAAATATATATATACTTTAGTATTTTAACATCTGTATAATGAGAGACCGATTGGTTCTTTTTGAGTGGAAACTGATCATTTGAAGGAAAGGCAATGTCATAGTCACATTTTTATATTTTTTTTGTTTTTCAGATTTTATTTGTGAGAGTGCGCTTTGAGCACGGGTCATGTGGGAGGGGCAGAGGGAGAAGCAGACTTCTACTGAGAGGGCGCCCTCTCAGGGCTCAGTCTCAGGACCCTGAGATCATGACCTGAGCTGAAGGCAGACCCTTAATCATCTGAACCACCCAGGCACCCATAGTCACATTTTTAGATATGTCCCGTGTAGACTCTGGTTAAGCATGAAGGAGGTGGGGATATCCATCCCTTTCGTGAACTAACCTGAACTGTGTTAACCTGTTAAGGGCCCCTGTACATTTACGTGTTGTGGCTTCTACGACTGTCTCATGATGAATCTGAGACTTCAGAGTAGAACTAGGCTCTACTGCTTCTTGGGTTATAGTTAGAATTTAAAATTCTGCCATATTAAATTGAATAGAAGCTTAGTTTTCGAAAGAACAGTGTTTTGTTTTTTTGATACTTGTCAGAGGTTAATATTAGAATGGAAGGGTTGACCCTTTATTATTTGGCAGCAGATCTCTGTTTGGACCCATGTTTCCAAGAAAGCAGTGGGTACATTCTGAAGAGCTTTAAGTGTGCTTAACACATACTAAGTCTTGTTTGCTACTATATGCATATTATAAGGAGTTAATTATTTTATTAAAAAGGATTTAATTATACTAATGGTTTGGGATACTTCAATCCAAAAGTTAGACATTTAGTTAAAATTAGGATATTAACACTTCCTTTTACTTCGTAGGTTAAATGCCTTTTTTAAAAAATTTGACAGAGACACAGTGAGAGAGGGAACAGAAGCAGGGGGACTGGGGGAGGGAGAAGCAGGCTTCCCTCTGAGCAGGGAGCCCGATGCAGGGCTCGATCCCAGGACCCTGGTATCCTGACCTGAGCCGAAGGCAGACGCCTAACGACTGAGGCACTCAGGCGCCCTGCTTAAATGCTTTTATTTCATAGTCACAGGCTGGCTGTTCACTTAATTTAGGAAATCTTTTTTTTTTTTTTTTAAGATTTTTTATTTATTTATTAGAGAACACGCACAAGCTGGGGAAGCAGGAGAGGGAGAAGCAGACTCCTCCTCGCTGAGCAGGGAGCCCGACATGGGGCTCGATCCCAGGACCCTGAGATCATGACCTGAGCTGAATTCAGGCAGACGCTTAACCAACTGAGCCGCCCAGGCGCCCCTTAATTTAGGAAATGTTTTGTTTTTTGTTTTTAAGATTTTATTTATTTGTTTGACAGACACAGTAAGAGAGGGAACACAAGCAGGGGGAGTGGGAGAGGGAGTTGTGTTAACTGGCTTCCAGTGGAGCAGGGAGCCGGATGCTGGGCTAGATCCTGGGCTAGATCCTGGGATCAAGACCTGAGCTGAAGGCAGATGCTTAACGACTGAGCCACCCAGGCGCCCCTAATTTAGGAAATCTTAACACTGTCAATTCCTTCTTGGAATCCTTCAGCTTTCATCTGTATGAAAACCACATTATATGGCCTTTATTTTGCCACAGTAGAAACAAAGCTAATTGGTATTGGTTAATTGATTTAGTGCATATTCTTTTCTTAGTTGGCAGTTTTGTTATAGCAATGGTCGTATTTGTTGAGAGTTGCAATTAATATAACATTTTGAAATAGAACAGTCTTTTTTTTTAATGAACTCTGTGCCCATGTGAGGCTTGAAATCAAGTCTCTGAGATAAAGAGTCATGTGCTTCACTGACTAAGCCGCTAGGCACCACTGAAATGTGTTTGGATTGAGGGTTTTTATTACAATCTGTTTCCAGATTTGCCAAACTTATACTGTCCACCCCTTCTTTTCTTTCTCTTTTTTTGATGTAGCATAAAATTTGTATTATTTAAGCACTTACCCATTTTTAGATTTTCTTTTTCCAATTGTAAAATAACTTTTTTCTTTTTAAGATTTTATTTATTTGACCGCGAGAGAGGGAACACAGCAGGGGGAGTGGGAGAGGGAGAGCAGGCTTCTCCCAGAGCAGGGAGCCCGACGTGGGGCTCGATCCCAGGACCCTGGGACCATGACCTGAGCCGAAGGCAGACGCTTAATAGCTGAGCCACCCAGGTGCCTCTCCAATTGTAAAATAATTTAGAAAATAGAAGGTTTTAAAGTTTGTTTTCTAGGATCAGTGTTGTTTCGTTTTGTTTTGTTTTTTAAGATTTTATTTATTTGAGAGAGAGAAGCCGACTCTTTCCCAAGCTGAGCCACGCGGGCGCTCCTAGGATCAGTGTTTTAATAGATATTTTTCTAAACTGCTGTGTCTTGGAGGATAGGATAGGTTTTTTTAAATTTATGTTTCTCTTCTAGAAGGGCGCTATATACCTCCTCACTTAAGGAACAGAGAAGCCTCTAAAGGTAGGTGACTGGCAACTTTGTGTCCAACTTTTCTGTTTTAAGAAGTTAGTAAAAGCTAGGGAAAATGAGGTAACTTTAG
The DNA here is from genome assembly GCF_002201575.2 of Neomonachus schauinslandi. Lineage (NCBI taxonomy): Eukaryota > Metazoa > Chordata > Mammalia > Carnivora > Phocidae > Neomonachus > Neomonachus schauinslandi. Next base: position 4,672,859 of record NC_058420.1, on the reverse strand, counting down.
GAAGTGTATTGTTCACCTATCTTCTATTTTCTTAACTCTGTAACTTTCGAAAAGTTCATCTGGTATTGTATGATGGATGTTTCTTACTTCTTTTGACCAATTTTGAGCCTAAAGTTTCATTACTGTAGTGCTTTGTTTATAAATACAACATGATTTCAGTTTGAAAACCACCTGGGGGAGGGAGCTGTTTTGTAAAACTAACTGGAGGGCAATGAAATCCTCAAATGCTACAACAGTGAACATTAGTTATTGCCGAATATTTAACAATTGAAGGATTTCAAGCATAGGCACTCTCAGGGTTGGAGAGATTGTCTGATTTCAGTTTTTTGTAGAACTGTTTTCATGTTGAATGGCTTTGTGTGAAATGTTACTAAAATACCTTATGACTTTTAGTATTAAGTTTTTAATGTAGAGTAGCAGATGATTAAGATAGTGTTGGATGATGGTATGAGTGTCAAATACTCACCATCGCGGTGATCTGAAATTTTCAAGAGAAAGAAAAGGTCAGGAAAAGCCAAGAGGAAAGAAGATGGTGAATAAATGAGGTGGGTATTTGGGGAGGGGGGAAATAAACTGTAGCTTGTGTACTGAGTGTGTACCTTCATACATAGTCTATAGTTTATATAAGTTTGTATAATACCAAAAGGTCACATTTAGCTAATGATAGAATTCTTTTCTCAAACTGCGAATTTCTTTTTAAAAGATTTTCTTTTTGGGGCGCCTGGGTGGCTCAGTCGTTAAGCATCTGCCTTCGGCTCAGGTCATGATCCCAGGGTCCTGGATCGAGCCCCGCATCAGGCTCCCTACTCCCCGGGAAGCCTGCTTCTCCCTCTGCCACTCCCCCTGCTTGTGTTCCCTCTCTCGCTGTGTCTGTCAAATAAATAAAATATTTAAAAAATTTTTTTACGTCATCTCTACACCCAATATAACCTTGAGATCAAGAGCTGCATGCTCTACTGACTGAGCCACCCACACACCCCCAGATTTTCTTTTATAATGGGTATTCCTCAGAATGTACGTGACTAGAATTGCAAAGAAAGTATAATAAGTGCTTCAAAGGGAGTGACTTTATGGAAATTAAGAAATGGAAGAGTAAAGGCCATGGTTGAGGGAAAGTAATGTCATTACTTTGTGAAATGCAAAAAAATTAAAGTGTCTTTAACTGGTTGAGTTCTCTCTAGTGGGTTTACTCTGGTCACCTTCCTTTTATCTGTCTGTAGCTGTGCCCTGAAGGTATGTTCATGTGGAATTTAGGCAATGATGGCAATTTCTTTTTTCCCTGGTATATTTGATTCTCCTTGAGCTTGACAGCATATTGTTGAACTCTTAGAATGTGACAATAGTATCATAAATATAAAGGACAACAATAGTTACACCAACTGTTTGTATTGTTAGCACTGAAACAGAAAGGAGCTTTGGCAGTACCTCAGTGTGAAATAACTAACTTAATAACTAACTGAAATAAATAACTTTGGAGACATTTGAGAGAGTAGTTTGAGAAATTTTTTTAAGTATAAAGTTGGTTAAAATGACTTACAAATGGGTTGTTAATTTTCTAAATTTAGAGTTCTTTTGGGAAAACCTAATTGCCTAATGTTTCTACTGCTTGCATACCTAAATGTTAAGGAATCATTTTAAAGATCCCTGATTGTTTTTTAATACAGATTCTTTTGTATCTGGGTACTTTTGAGGGTATTTTAAAAGTGTAGGAGGACAAAGAAGCTCTGTATTGACTATTTCCATTTAATGAATTTCTTTTAAATGTTGTTAGATTAAGCCAGATTGTTTATGTATTAAAGATAATTCAGCTGATTTGTTATATTTATAGCTGTTAAGCTGCTACCAAGTTGCCTTCTCCAAGTTCTTTTAAAGAAGTCTCTTGTTAATCATACCACTTATTACACAGAGCCCATATGAGCATAAATCAGTGACTGCAATTTGGAGCTTCATCCTCATGAATTTTCGTTTTCTCTGTCCTCAGGCACTTGACATATTTCTTCTTGTTGGTAATTAAGTTCTTCTCTAGGTAACTGATTCTACCCTGAGGTAACCTTTTGAATTTAAAAATGTGTGTTTTATATGCTGTATGGTGCATACCTTAAATTTATCAACTTCAGCAACAACTGTCATTCCTGCGATTTATTTTTAGAATGGGGCATAATTAAAAGGCTAAACTTAGAGCTTCCCTTACTACTGCCTTTGAGGTTAAAACTTTGGAGGAGGCACTTGGGATCCCTCTGAGAGCAGTTACACCTTTAAAAAGTCAATTTTCCACAATCTTATTAAAACAATTTTATTGGAATAAGCTCCTGTTTTACTCCTTTTAATATGTAGCGAACATTGACACGTGAAAGAAGTGCTGGTGAAACCAATTAATCTAAATCTTGGTTCTCTTCTCCAGTATTTGAGAAAAGTAATTCCATTGACCCTTGGTTCCAGAAGGATAAAAGGGAAGCTATATCAGAGCTTATTTGGAAAGACAGGAATCATGTAAAAGTATTGTCAACTTTTTTTTTTTTTTTACTTTTTTGGGAAGGATTCTATGATAAAGACAGTTCAGGATGGAGTTGTAGTAAAGATAAGGACGTCTACAGCAGTTTTGGGTCCCGAGATTCAAGAGGAAAGTCCAGTTACTTCAGTGATCGTGGAAGTGGACCAAGGGGAAGGTAAATTATTAGTTTGCAAATGTGTTTACAGTAGCAATTTAGGAATCAACTTAGTTTGATGTTATCTCTTTGTACTACTTGATCTTTTTTTTTTTTTTTTTAAGATTTTGTTTATTTATTTGAGAGAGTGCACACAAGCAGGGGGAGTGGCACAGGGAGAGGGAGAAGCAGGCTCCCTGAGATCATGACCTGAGCTGAAATAGAGAGTCAGCCACCCAGATGTCCCTGGGTTATCGTTTTAAAATGAAAATATGAAGTACATCCTGGATAGAAATGTTATAAAACTTAATTCTTAGCATTATGAGACCTGATGAAGCTATATAATTTTATATAAGGTAAAAATGGATGTGGATTTTTTAAAAATTGAAGATGTATAGGGCCTCATTTCATAAATCATATAGCCAGTGTTGAATTATTGAAGTCTTTGAAAGGTACTTAATGATGAAACAATTCAACTGGTACACAAGTACGTATCTAGAGAGATATTATATCAGCTAAATGATATATATCAATTGTTTATGCTGTTTAGGTTTGATGATCGTGGACGGAGTGACTATGATGGTATTGGCAGTCGTGGTGACAGGACTAGCTTTGGCAAATTTGAACGCAGTGGACACAGTCGTTGGTGTGACAAATCAGATGAAGATGATTGGTCAAAACCACTTCCACCAAGTGAACGTTTGGAGCAGTAAGTTTTTGAAATATATGTTGATTGATACGAAATTTAATACTTAGTATAACGTATGTAATCATTTGATTGTTAGGGAACTCTTTTCTGGAGGAAACACTGGAATAAACTTCGAGAAATATGATGATATACCAGTAGAGGCAACTGGCAATAACTGTCCTCCACATATTGAAAGTGTAAGTTGTTTTTGTTTGACTTTTTTAACAATTCTTTGTTAACCATTTAAAAACTTCATTGGGTTATAAAAAAGACTAAAGATTTTATGTCACCATTATGGATAAAGCTGAAATAGAAAATGTCAAACATACAAAGAATCCAAAAGTACAGGGCGCCTGGGTGGCTCAGTCGTTAAGCGTCTGCCTTCGGCTCAGGTCATGATCCCAGGGTCCTGGGATCGAGCCCCACATCAGGCTCCCTGCTCCATGGGAAGCCTGCTTCTCCCTCTCCCACTCCCCCTGCTTGTGCTCGCTCTCGCTGTCTTTGTCAAATAATAAATAAATAAATCTTTAAAAGAAAATCCAAAAGTACTCTATTGTATGTGAGACATGGGAGTCTATTTGTTTTTATTTTATTTTTTTTAAGGTTTTATTTTATTTATTTGAGAAAGAGCCTGAGGGGAGGGAGGGTCAGAGGGACAGGCATACTCCTTGTTGAGCAGGGAGCCCAATGTGGGACTCAGTCCTGGGACTCCAAGATCATGACCTGAGCTGAAGTCAGTCGCCCAACCAGCTGAGCCACCCAGGCGTCTTGGAGTCTATTTTCTTAAAAATACCTAAAATTTTATAAGGTACTTTTAACCTAAAATCATAGCAAATGTAATCACAACCAAAGGGGATATTTGGGGTTGCTATTATTGTCATAGTAGTACAACACAGAAATTGTAACAGCTAAAGCATTTCTAGTTGTATGTGTTTGACTTGCTTTTATTTTTTCACAGTTCAGCGATGTTGAGATGGGAGAAATTATCATGGGGAACATCGAGCTTACTCGTTATACTCGTCCAACTCCGGTGCAGAAACATGCCATTCCTATTATCAAAGAGAAAAGAGACTTGATGGCTTGTGCCCAAACGGGTAAGCTGAATGGATAAAGAATTAAAGTTAGTATCTCAACTGGTCTAGCTCTAGAAATAGTACTTTTTACAGGGATGCTAGAGCGTGATTTTGAGTTAGGTAAAGTTTAGTTCTGTGTTTTGTTTTGTTTTTTCTTCCCTTGCACCTTGGTATCCTTTGGATGAAACTAGTGTTTCCATCAGGACATCTTGGGGAGTTCTGTAGCAAATTGTCAGCTTGGTATTACTGCAACAGGGAAAATTGTGAATGCAATGGCAGGGGAACATTAGCAACATATTTGGAATAGGATATAATCACTCAGGGAAGAACCTGTGATTCATAAAAATGTGGGTGGGGAAAGGGAATTCTGCCTCCTCCCTCTGGTATTTTGGGAATTTGGCAGGGTTGCTTCAGTTTTTTGGGGTTTTTTTTAAAGATTTTATTTATTTGGCAGAGAGAGACACAGTGAGAGAGGGAACACAAGCAGGGGGAGTGGGAGAGGGAGAAGCAGGCTTCCCATGGAGCAGGGAGTCCGATGTGAGGCTCGATCCCAGGACCCTGGAATCATGACCTGAGCTGAAGCCAGACGCTTAATGACTGAGCCATCCAGGTGCCCCAGGGTTGGTTCAGTTCTGTATGAGAATTTAGCACTGGTAAGACAGCAGAACTTTCTTCTCCATATAAAACTTTCCTATGTTTATAGAGAAAGGAAACTTCAATTCATTTGTATTTTCTTCTTTAAGGATTTCATCTTTTAGGTTTAATTAGCATTTCATCTTTAGGCTAAATCTGGGATCTGTTTTTTAAAATAAAGTTTTATTGACACAGTTAAAACCAAGGCTTTTATTCTGCAAAGGAAAACATACTACTGGCCAAAGCCCTTTACTGTTAAATTTTAGAAACTATTATACGTTCCTACAGTATTATAGGATATAAAGTTGATGCCATGGAAGAGACAAAATGGTTGTGTTTTCATGTGAATTAAAATGTAAAGAGTAGAGGATGGCATTGTTTAAAATGGATTACAGGAATCACTTGGCATTCTTGCTTTGGCTGTATGAATATACCGTATTTTCCAAAAAATTGGGCATAAGGTAAAATTTTCTTTCAGTAAAAGGGAGATTCCACACATTTATTTTTTTAACAGGATCTGGAAAAACTGCAGCATTTCTCTTGCCCATCTTAAGTCAGATTTATACAGATGGTCCAGGCGAGGCTTTGAAGGCTGTGAAGGTAAAGATTGATTTCCTTATAAAGTAAGTTGTTAGCATAGAAAAAGCTTTATAAATATTAGTTGGGATCTTTCTTTCTAAACAATGCTAAATGTGTTTTATTTCAATTCCTTTTTCTTTTTTTATTATTTACTTTTAATTTTTTTTAAAGATACTGTTTATTTGAGAGAGAGCATGAGCAAATGGGAGGAGGAGAGGCAGAGGGAGAAGCAGACACCATGCTGAGCAGGGAGCCTGATGTGGGGCTTGATACCAGGACCTGAGATTGTGACCTGAGCTGAAGGCAGACACTTAACCGACTGAGCCACCCAGGCGCCCTGGATGTAATCCTTAATTATAGAGGGAATTTTGCTGTGATTAGTTGTTTAAAAAAAAAAAAAGAGTTTGGGGTCTTATGAGTTTAATTTCTAAATTGTTCTCATTTCTGGGTGCCTGGGAACCCAGGGTCCTGGGATCAAGTCCCATGTTGGGGTCCCTGCTCAGTGGGGAGTCTGCTTCTCCCTCTCCCTCTCCTACTCTTTCTCTCTGTCAAATAAATAAATAAAATCTTTTAAAAAATTAATTGTTCTCATTTCTTAGGAAAATGGAAGATACGGGCGCCGTAAACAGTATCCTATCTCCTTAGTTTTAGCCCCAACAAGAGAATTGGCTGTACAGATTTATGAGGAAGCCAGAAAAGTAAGTATGCATTTTACTAATTATTGCCATCTTCATTGATTCTAATAATGTTTTTATGAACATCTAATAAACTCTTTGCTTATAGTTTTCATACCGGTCTAGAGTTCGTCCTTGTGTGGTTTATGGTGGTGCTGATATTGGTCAGCAGATTCGAGACTTAGAACGTGGATGTCACTTGTTAGTTGCCACTCCAGGACGTCTAGTGGATATGATGGAAAGAGGAAAAATTGGATTAGACTTCTGCAAGTAAGTGTTAATTTTTATATATATATAAGATACAAGTTTTATTTTGTTTTTTATTTAAATTCTAGTTAGCATACAGTGTTGGTTTCAGGAGTAGAACTTTTTATATTAATGTTATTTTGTAGTGATTTAGTAAAATTGTCTTCAGATTAAAAAGGAATTTTAATAATTTGGGCTCCTGAGTGGCTCAGTCGTTAAGCGTCTGCCTTTGGCTCAGGTGATGATCCCAGGGTCCTGGGATCGAGTTCCACATTGGGCTGCCTGCTCTCCCTCTCCCTCTCCCACTCCCACTGCTTGTGTTCCTGCTCTAACTATCTCTGACTCTGTCAAATAAATAAATAAAATCTTAAAAAAAATAAATAGTAATTTTAATAATTTAACTTCGTAATTTTTGAAAATCACAGTTAACCTGGTGTCAAATAACAGTTAATGTGATTTATGTGTTTCACATGTTACATTTATATTCAGTGGTCAGTTTCTCATCAAATTCTAAAGTGAGTATTTTTTATAATAGATACTTAGTGTTGGATGAAGCAGATAGGATGCTGGATATGGGGTTTGAACCTCAGATACGACGTATAGTTGAACAAGATACTATGCCACCAAAGGGTATTCGCCACACTATGATGTTCAGTGCTACTTTTCCTAAGGAAATACAGGTATGGTTTAATATTTTTTAGAACATTTGTAAAGAAGCATTTTCAGATAATTTAAGAAATCAGAGACTAAGTAGAGTTTTTTTTCCCTTTTTTAGATGCTTGCTCGTGATTTCTTGGATGAATATATCTTTCTGGCTGTAGGCAGAGTTGGCTCCACCTCTGAGAACATCACACAAAAAGTAGTTTGGGTGGAAGAATCAGACAAACGGTCATTTCTTCTTGACCTCTTAAATGCAACAGGTAACTTTAATAATAGTGTAGTGAGAATCTACTTGTCTCTCTTTAGCTCCTACCCTTCTTTTGCCTCTGCCTAAATGATTAAAGTTTATTTTAATTATCTCTGTGTGCTTGCTTACTGAGTGCAAAAAGAACTAAGATGCTGAGTTGTTAGTAAACAAAACCTTATGTGTAATTTTTCAGGGAAGGATTCACTGACTTTAGTGTTTGTGGAGACCAAAAAGGGTGCTGATTCTCTGGAGGATTTCTTATACCATGAAGGATATGCTTGTACCAGTATCCATGGTGACCGATCACAGAGAGATAGAGAGGAGGCCCTTCACCAGTTCCGCTCAGGAAAAAGCCCTATTTTAGTGGCTACAGCTGTGTGTATATTTTTATTTTTGAGTTCAGCATGTCTGAATATTGCTTTTTTTTTTAACAGAAGTTATTTTTCAGGTGGCAGCAAGAGGACTAGACATTTCAAATGTGAAACATGTTATCAATTTTGATTTGCCAAGTGATATTGAGGAATATGTACATCGGATTGGCCGTACAGGACGTGTAGGAAACCTTGGTAAAGTGTTCAGTTGTTGATAGTTTGTCACAGAATCTTAAATTTTAGAAATTATTTTCAAGGGAAAGCTGACGTCTGACGTCAGATAACTAAAAATTACTGTTTAATTTGGTTACATCACAAATTATAACTTTTTTTTTTGTTCTCCTTACTGTTGTCCATAAGAAGGAAGACCATACTATTTCATGAAAACCTGTTTTATGTACTTTTTTGGATTCTCGTAGGCCTTGCCACCTCATTCTTTAATGAAAGAAACATAAATATCACGAAGGATTTGTTGGATCTGCTCGTTGAAGCTAAACAAGAAGTGCCATCTTGGTTAGAAAATATGGCTTATGAACACCACTACAAGGGTAGCAGTCGTGGACGCTCTAAGAGGTACAGATTGTTTTGAGTCTTCATTATTATTATTTGCTTTTGGCAGGAAGTTGTGTCCAGGACTAACTAAAACACTGCCACTACTTAACATAATTTTGACAAGGGATAGTAAGTAAAAATGGTGACAAGGAGGGGCGTCTGGGTGGCTCAGTCGGTTAAGCATCTCCGTTGGGCTCAGGTCATGATCCCAGGGTCCTGGGATAGAGCCTCGCATCGGGCTCCCTGCTTAGCGGGGAACCTGCTTCTCCCTAACCCTCTGCCTGCCCCTCTGTCTACTTGTGCTCTCTTTCTGTCAAATACAGAATTTAAAAATCTTAAATAAAGAAATGGTGACAAGGAAAAAATTAAAATTTAAGGAGTTAATTGTCAGCCCTTAACTGCTTAGGACTTGAGAAACACTGTTGCAAGAACTGACCATAATAGCAGTTGAGTTGAAAAATCAGAAATTGAGGATTGGAAAGTTAGTACATGGGAATTGTCAGTTTAACTGAACTGCAAATACAAACTACCCATAATGTTTTTCCTTTTAATAGTAGATTCAGTGGAGGATTTGGTGCCAGAGACTATCGACAAAGTAGTGGTTCCAGCAGTTCTAGCTTTAGTAGTGGTCGTGCAAGCAGCAGCCGTAGTGGTGGAGGTGGTCACAGCAGCAGCAGAGGATTTGGTGGAGGAGGTAATTTGTTAACTTTTCCTGCTTTGTGTCTTTGGTGAATGCTTTTATTTTTTCTTAAAGCATAATTTGAGAAATATCCAAAGAATACAAAATCCAGTACTGTGAATTTTTTAAATTAGATTTCCATCAAAGAGAAACAAGGAAAGAAACTTAAGTGGCTGAACTAATTTCTGTTTTCAAACATTTCTTGATAGGTGGCTATGGAGGCTTCTACAATAGTGATGGATATGGAGGAAATTACAACTCCCAGGGGGTTGACTGGTGGGGCAATTAAATCTGCTTTGCCACAGAGTCACCCTTACAAACAAGCTAATATGGAAACCACATGTAACTTAGCCAGACTATATTTTATAGCTTCAAGACCTTGCAGTACATTACCAGCTGTGATTCTCCTGAAAATTTAAGGGAGCTTCAAAGTCACAAGAAGAAAGGAACAATCAACAGCCTTACTCAGAAGTTGAAGACATAATTGCTGTGGTTTGGATTAACTCCCCTCCTGCTTATTTCTCACCCCAAACTGCATTTATAATTTTGTGACTGAGGATCATTTGTTTGTTAATGTACTGTGACTTTAACTTTAGACAACTTCTTATTTTGATGTCCTGTTGGCTCAGTAATGCTCAAGATACCAATTTGTTTTGAAAAAATAAATTTCCTGAACTTGGGCTAAAATCAAACCTTGGCACACAGGTGTGATACAACTTAACAGGAATCATCAATACATCTGTAGATACTAATATGGGAAAAAATCTTAGGCAGTAGCCTGCATTAGACCTTATTGGTACTTGCAGACTGGGGAGAACATCTTAAGGCAGAATTAGTTTCAAAGGTGGCAGACTGTACTAAGCTAAAGTTCTGACTTGCTCACTCTATCCTGGATAGGCACTTAGAATCTTGTAGTTTTTAAATAAGCCATTCCAGTCAAGATGAGGTGGCATGTATGAATGCATTCACGTTTTTCAAAGTATTCTTCAAAGTTAATGCAAATAAATACAGCAGTTTCTCTTTTAATGTTTAGGTTATTAATTTTAAGCTAAGCAAATGTGGGCATACTATTACAGGAAAAGTTTTAAAGGTTTGATAACAAAAATGTTTGAGGGAGATTTCATCTAACTAGATTTTTTAATGCCTGCCGTAAATAAACTTGAAATGGTAGGATAGCTGACCATAGCAGTGACCAGTCTTTATAGAGGCCTGCTTGGATTTTGGTCTTTAATGCATGCTAGTGTTGATGTTTTTTGGTCAAGAGGATATGAGCAGGAGGGATTATGCAGCAGGCTTTACTTTTAATGTAGATTCCACATTACTCTCTTTAAGCTGCGTTGAAATATTAAAATGGCTTACACTTGTAGACTTTGTAGATCAGACAACAACAACAAACTGAAATCCTTGAGAACACACAGGTTGGAAATATGTACTAAACTGCATAAGATGTTATTTCTATATACTGCAGTTTTAGTCTATTTTAGTTGCATAGGTTTCCATTATATTTATAGTCTCTTTATGATAAATTTGGCCAAAGATGATTATCCACCAATAAAAATGCCTCTTCTACTTGAATTCTGTGCTGATTTTGTGGCCAGAATGCGTAATCTTTAAAAACTAATCTCTGTGATGGCATAAGCAGGCAAAAATTTTCTTAAAGTGCAATAGATTTTCAGGAATATTGTGCCTTGTTCTAAAAACCATTAAGTAGGTGCACTTGACAGTATTGAGGTCATTTGTTACGGTGCTATTTCAATTAGTATAGGTTTAGACTCTTGTACATTTTGCCCATAACTTTTTACAAAGTACTTATTTTATTGCACATGCAGAGAATTTTATATATATGTCTTGTGTGCGTGTCCTTAAACTTCCAATCTTATTTTGTCTCTTGGAGATTGTTGAACGCAGCTTGTTAAGAAATAGATTCTAAAATTTTATTTGGGACCATGGAGTGATAGGTGAGAAGAAAACTATTTGCACACGACAGATTTTTAGATACTTTTTGCTGCTAGTTTGTGTAATATTTATTAAACATTTTGACAAATATTTATTTTTGTAAGCCTAAAAGTGAATTCTTTGAAAGTTTAAAGAAACTTGACCAAAAGACAGTATAGAACACTGGCACCTGAATGTTGAATGTCACCATATGTGAAATAATATATTTCGGGGTAGTGTGAGCTTTTAATGTTAAGTTCTATTAAACAATTGAGTCAAATTAAGCAGACCTGGCACTGGTGATATAGCTAGCTGTAACTTTCTGACAAAGTTTAAGACAAAATTGGCAACTTGAAATTAAAACAAGCCAAGGTTTTGATACACTTGTCTTAAAAATATTAATGAAACACTTCTGAACACTGATAAAAGAAGTGTCCACATTCTCAAAGGTTCTGTGAGTTTTGTTTTAGTTATGTTTTTGTTTGGCTTGGTTTTCAGTGACTGTCTGGCATATTTACAATCCTCAAACATGTGGTTATATTTGTGTATTGCCATAATTAATGACTTTTATATTCAGTTTTGTCAGCAATATTATCAGTAAGAATGGATTTAAAGTTGCTGAATGTAAACCTTGACCCTCAAGTCACTGTAAGTTAGTAATTGCATACTGTATTAGTTTTAGATGCTAGCACTGCATGTGCTGTGTTTATTCTGATTTTACTAAAATAAAAAGTTGAACACAATCTTTTTGCTGTCATTTGTGCCTTAATCATGAGATGTAGAAATGGAACTGTACTGTCAAACTGGAGAATGATAATAGAGACGGCATAGCTGCCCAGTCTCCAACTTTGGTCACACACTGAGGCAGGCAGCCATTACCACTTAACTGATGTAAGAACCAAACCAGCTTAACATGTTAGTATTACAATAGATATTATGAAATTGGCTTTTTTAAGGGAATCAACCTCAAATTTTTCTTTTGGAACCTCCCATCACTGAAGGGTAAGCACTATCCTGATTTCTAACAGTGTAGATTGGCTTTTGTCCTTATAATTTCAGTAAATGAAATAGCTTATATTATTTTAAGACTCACTTGAGCTAGAGTGAGAGAGCACAAGAAGGGTTACAGCAGTAGAGGGAGACGGAGAAGCGACTTGCCATCAATTATGGTACTTGGTTAGTTTACTTTCTTGTGGCAGAGGAATGGAAAGATGACCAAGAAAACTGCCTCAGTACCTTGTTCTTGCACTTAGTCATTGTGTTGTCCTGGAACATAATGTTCCCTTTCCATGTGACCTGGCAGGAAACAAATGGGATAAGGGAAACGAGTTTTGTTTTTGTTTTTTTTTAAGATTTTATTTATTTGAGAACAAGACAGCAAGAATAGGAACACAAGCAGGGGGAGTGGGAGAGGGAGAAGCAGGCTTCCCGCCGAGCAGGGAGCCCAATGTGGGGCTCGATCCCAGGATCTCGGGATCATGATCTGAGCCGAAGGCAGATGCTTAACGACTGAGCCACCCAGGCACCCCAGGGAAACAAGTCTTATGGAGCCATCTCTCCCATTATGAGGTTTTCAGTATCAGGTGCTGCGATGTAAATGCAGGCTAGAAACTGCTCCCAAGTTTGCTTGCCAGGCCACTACTCAGTTAAACTGGATGGTTCATGTTTGTTTCTTCTGACGTGGGCCCCTCTAACTGAGACTGCAAAGAAATGAGGCTAACGCTGCAGTGAGTTTGTTGTGGGCACACACACCTGAGACGATGACTGACCTTTCATTGTATTCAGTTCAGTAGGGCAAATTCATGGTATGTCTGGGGTTTCAATTTTTTTCTAGCCTAATATGTATACCTCAGTCTGCCGTAGACTGACCTATTCAATGTTTTAAACCCATGTGAGGTTTCTAGGCTACTTCAGGAATTCTGTCATCAACAAGACCCCCATCTAGACTGAAACTTTCTAGTCAGTAGCTGGAAATAAAACTGAGAAGTGTCTTTTTAGAAAGCAAGGGTCAAAAGCTAAGATGGGTTTTTATTAACTGAGATCTGGAAAAGATGACAGACATGCTTAGGGACACCTGCGTGGCTCAGTCGTTAAGCGTCTGCCTTCGGCTCGGGTCATGATCCCAGGGTACTGGGATCAAGCCCCACGTCGGGCTCCCTGCTTGGCGGGAAGCCTGCTTCTCCCACTCTCATTCCCCACCCCCCCACACACACTTGTGTTCTCTCTCTCACCATGTCTCTCTCTGTCAAATAAAACTTAAAAAAAAGTTTTTTTAATCTAGTGATAACTGTGCCCTGGATCCAGTTGGACACCAGTCATTAGAGGCTTAAGAGAGATCTAACAGATATGCTACAATGTAGGAAATACCAGTGTTTGCATGAGTACAGGCACTGGCTCCAAGGTAATCAAAGAAAACAGTAAGAATGTCCTTGCCATACAATTTTTGACCCCTCTTGAAAACTGAAGTCCACTTTTTAGCCCTATTCAAGATCATAAGCTTAAATCCAATGGCATGCCCCCACTGATCACCAATTTTTACTGCTGCGTATTTTGGCTTATCTAGAGTCTACTCTCTATCCTTATTTCCCACAGTAGCCCAAACATTGGAAATAGAAAGAGGGAAAACATTGCAAAGGAGGTGCTATGTTACTGCAGACACTATAGCTAGTTTTATCTAAAAAACTAGGATGGATAGACATTGAGGAAACCTTTCCATCTTAATAAAAGGTACTGTCTAAAAGATCACTTAATAAAGCCACCTGCACAAACCCATTCATTTCATGCACATCTCCTACCCTTCAATCTTGCCTGTTTTATCCAGGTTCTAACCTGTTATGCACTGACAGTTTCCTAGACATGATCCTAAAATGACCAATCATCAGGCTCTTTCTACTTTAATAGTAATCTCTGAGTTCCATCTTCAGGATGCCAACCATTCTACTCGGGGTTTTTCAGGTTGGACCTCAAGTGAGGCTGCTCTTGCTACCTTTGAGAAGACAGACATTACTCAGAGAAGAAGTATTTAAAAAATATTTGCAATATTCTTCCTTTATTCTCCCTGGCCTGTTTTTTGTTTTGGGGTTTTTTTTTAATAATTTATTTGACAGAGAACACAAGTAGGCAGAGAGGCAGGCAGAGTGAGGGGAGAAGCAGGCTCCCTGCTGAGGAAGGAGCCTGACACGGGGCTCGATCCCAGGACTCTGGGACCACGACCTGAGCTGAAGACAGCTTAACCGACTGGGCCACCCAGGTGCCCCATCCTTGGCCTTTTACCCATAGCATTCTGACTAGAAATATACTTCATTCAATTCCTGAACAAAAGTTAGTTCACTGTATTCCCTATTCTGTGATTTGATCCTAGGATCTTAAAAAAATATTTAAGACAATACTGAAATTTGTGACATAATTTGCTCTGACAAAGGATTAGACTCCTTAAAATCAGGCCTCCCCACAATATCAAAATATGGTTGATAACTGAGTATTTGTAACATACCAAAAATTGAAATCTTTAAGAATAATAGTAATTCTTGGGAAAACAGCAGAAAATAAAGTTCCTCCATAAGTAACTATTATTTGAGAGCATGTATTCTGGGGCACATTTGCAAAAAAATTTTTAGACATATTCTACGTTTTAGATTTGTAAATACATTGACACTAGATACCTTAAAAAGATAACATTACACATTAGTAACCTGTGCCTAAGAACTTTATCTATACATTTAAAATTAATAAAGAAGCCTGGGGCACCTGGGTGGCTCAGTCGTTAAGTGTCTGCCTTCGGCTCAGGTCGTGGTCCCAGGGTCCTGGGATCAAGCCCCACATCGAGCCCCGCATCGGGCTCCCTGCTCGGCAGGAAGCCTGCTTCTCTCTCTCCCACTCCCCCGCTTGTGTTCCCTCTCTCGCTGTCTCTCTCTGTCAAATAAATAAAATCTTTAAAAAAAAAAAAAGCCTTTTGTTTTTACCTAGTTTGAAAATCTCAATATTGTACTTTTAACTAGAAAAATCTTACTTTTCGGGGCGCCTGGGTGGCTCAGTTGTTAAGCATCTGCCTTCAGCTCAGGTCATGATCCCAGGGTCCTGGGATTGAGTCCCACATCGGGCTCCCTGCTCAGCGGAGAGTCTGCTTCTCCCTCTCCCTCTGCCTGTCACTCTGCCTACTTGGCGCTCTATCTCTCAGTCAAATAAATAAAATCTTAAAAAAAAAACCTTACTTTTCTTCGGATGTGAAAGTGAACTCAATAAATGTAGATATCTGTTTTTATTTTATGGATTTGCAAAAGTAACTGTCCTGAAAGCATACAAGTAGCTACTCCACCAATTTTTTATTTGCCTTTTATACTGCCTTGTGTCCTCTACTTTCCTGCAGCTTAACTCAACCCACCTCTGATTATGGTGGCTGTATGCTAGGAGGAAACCTTAAAAAGTAAGCAGAAGTAGATTTTGCTGCCTACAGTGTTTCTTAATTCTGACAGCAAATTGGACTCTGAGGCTGGCGGGGAGTTTCTGCTCTGCAACCGGTTCTTCAATTCTCTGACAATTCAATTCAGTTTTGACACTAACTTCTAGTTAGCACTAATCCTACAGGCTAAGAGCTCAGTTCCACAAGACTGCCAAGACTCCTACTTTAAAGATTTTATTTATTTAAGAGAGAGAGAGAGAGAGAGAGGGCGCCTGGGTGGCTCAGTTGGTTAAGCGACTGCCTTCGGCTCAGGTCATGATCCTGGAGTCCCAGGATCGAGTCCCGCATTGGGCTCCTTGCTCAGCAGGGAGTCTGCTTCTCCCTCTGACCCTCCCCCCTCTCATGCTCTCTCTCTATCTCATTCTCTCTCAAATAAATAAATAAAATCTTTAACAAAAAAAAAAAACTGCATGAGAGGGGAGAGGTTCAGAGGGAGAAGCAGGCTTCCCGCTGATCAGGGAGCCGGATGCAGGGCTCGATCCCAGGATACTGGGATCATGACCTGAGCTGAAGGCAGACGCTTAACCGACTGAGCCACCCAGGCACCCAAGACTCCCACTTTATATGCCAGTTGAAAATGGGGAGTCCTCGCTACCCATATTTTTGCCTAAATACAAATTTGGGGGTTCTCACAACCTCCACCCCCCACCACATGTTTGATAGTTTGCTAGAACAACTAAGGGAAGCATTTTCTATTACCAGTTATGACAAAGTTTACAACTCAGGAACATCAAATGGAAGAGATGCACAGAGCAAGTATAGAGAAGGAAGGATAGCAAAGATCTTCCACGCCCTCTTGGTTTCCTCCAGGCATTTTGATATATTCACACAGCAGAAAGTATCTTGTTCAAGAGTTTTTATAACTCAATTTCCAGCCTCTCTGCGTTTTTCAGAGGTAGGAGGCACGGGTTTTGTTGGAAGTACCTACCCTCATAGAGGGGCCTGGGTGGCTTAGTTGATGTAGCATGAAACTCTTGATCTCTAGGTTATGGGTTTGAGCCTCATGTTCGGTGTAGAGATTACTTAAAAGTAACATCTGTAGAATGTGCCTACCCTCATACAGTGTTTGCTAATAAAAGAAACTTCTATCATTCAGGAAATCCCAAGGATTTTGGTAGCTTATCATTCTTAGTGTGCTTAATTGACAGTTGTTTGAGATACTTAGCACTAGCAATTTGGCAATATTTATCTCAGGTGAAAAATGCAGGAACTTTGAAGTATTCTGCATCAAGGAATTCAATGATTCCATAGTTATATTTAAACAAGTGAGTGAAGGTAAAGGTAAAATAATATGTCCCAATTGCCATGGGAACAAGAATTTTAAGAGGGCCTGCTGCCCTATGGTAATGTGAGGGGAGGAATATCATGTTAATTTTTGTATCTTTAGTAGCTGGCAGCCCAGTATTTGACATCAAATAGGTGTCTGCAAAATATATTTTCACTAAATGACAGTACAAATGACCATCTTATTGTCTGGGTCTTCCTTAAATGCCAGTATTTATTTCTCAAATTCAGAAAGCCAAACTGTCTATTTAGAGATGAAGATATATTTTCTGTCCTGATCTCTTTTTGTCATCTGATTGATTTATATTATCCTTTTTTTTTTTAAAGATTTTATTTATTTATTTGACAGAGAGACAGCGAGAGCAGGAACGCAAGCAGGGGGAGTGGGAGAGGGAGAAGCAGGCTTCCTGCCAAGAAGGGAGCCATATGTGGGACTCAATCCCAGGACCCTGGGATCATGACCTGAGCCGAAGGCAGACGCTTAACGACTGAGCCACCCAGGCGCCCTATCTATTTTTTTTAATGTCTTATGTCTGCTGAACTTTGAGTGGTGGTTATGTCAGACACATGGGATTGAGGAGTGGAGTGGGTTCTGGGGAGAATAGTTGGTGTGAACTACTCTTTGTGGAAGGGAATAGTTCTTGGTATATAAGACCATGAAAAGGATGAATTTGGGAAAGAGCTAGGAAAATCAATTGCCCTTCCCAATTCTTCTCCGTAACCCTCCTCCCACTAGAGGTTGAAAGAGCCAAATAACTGCATTTACAATCTCTTTTACAGATAGTTATAGACAAAGCAACCTAGCTCTGATCAGTGAGGCACAGGGAAAAGTTTGCTTGGGCAACTCTAAAAGACCATGTTATTACACCCTTGTGAGACCTGAACAGAGAGCCAGTTAGTATGTGCCTAGACTCCTGACCTTTGAAATAGTTCGAGATTATTCTGGTGACAGATGTGGCCAGATACCTGCAGAGCAAGTGGCCATGGGTGGATGAATATAAAACTCAACCATAAGAAAACAACCAACCCAATTTAAAGGTGAGGCAAAGACCTTGACACCCCGCTAAAGAAGATACACAGATGGCAAGTAAGCATATACAAAGATGTGGCACATCATGTGTCTTCATGGATATGCAAATTAAAACAAAAGTGAGATAGATACCATGAAACACCTATTAGAATGGCCAAGATCTGGAACAAATGCTGGCAAGGATGTAGAAAACAAATTCTCATTCATTGCTGGTAGGAATAGAAAATATTACATCAGCTTTGGAAGACAGTTCAGTGGTTTCACACAAACTAAACATACTCTTACCATATGATCCAGCAATTGTGCTCCTTGATATTTACCCAAAGGAGTTCAATATTTATGTCTGCACAAAAGACTGCACACAGATGTTTATAGTAGTTTTACTAATAATTGCTAAAACTTAGGAGAAACCAAGATGTCTCTCAGTGGGTGAACAGATAAATAGATGGATATATTCAGACAATGGAATATTATGAAGCACTAAAAAAAGAATGAGCTAAGGAGCCATGAAGGAATTATTTTTTTATTTTTTATTTTTTTTAAAGATTATTTGAGAGAGAGCACGAGATGAGGGAGGTCAGAGGGAGAATCAGGCTCCCCGCTGAGCAGGGAGTGCAGTGTGGGACTCAATCCTGGGACTCTGGGATCATGACCGGAGCTGAAGACAACCATTTAACTAACTGAGCCACCCAGGTGCCCAGAATTTTTTTTTTTTAAAGTAATATCTATGCCTAACATGGGGCTTGAACTTACAACCCTGAGATCAAGAGTAACATGCTCCACTGACTGAGCCAGCCAGTCACCTTGGTAGAGTTTTAAATGCATATTATGTATTTAAAAAAAAAAAAAAGGCAACCTGAAAAGCTCTTTGCTATACGATGCCAAGTATGTGATATTCTGGAAAAGATAAAACTATGGAGACAGTAAAAAGATAAGTGTTGTCAGGGGTTGGGGAGAGGACAGGGTAAATAGGTTGTACACAGAGGGCAGGTATCAAATGTGATCCTTGTCATTGGCCTCAACTTAATGCCTGGAAACAATTTTCTGGCATGGCTCACATAAATTTAACATAGGCAGAGAATTGAGTTGAGCTAAAACTAAGAGTTGGGAGAAACCAGAGTAGTTAGACTTTTAAAGGAAGAAAAAGGGCGCCTGGGTGGCTCAGTTGGTTAAGCGACTGCCTTCGGCTCAGGTCATGATCCTGGAGTCCCGGGATCGAGTCCCACATCGGGCTCCTTGCTCGGCGGGGAGTCTGCTTCTCCCTCTGCCCTTCCCCCCTCTCATGCTGTCTCTCTCTAGTAAATAAATAAATAAATCTTTAAAAAAAAGAAATAAAAGTATATAGAGAGCTAAAAGGAGATTGAACTCCAAAGATCTGCAGACGGTTCTTTCTACTAAGCAACAAAGTACTAATTAGCACATCGGTGTGAATAATAGCTATATAAGAACATGAAAATAGGGGCGCCTGGGTGGCTCAGTCGTTAAGCGTCTGCCTTCAGCTCAGGTCATGATCCCAAGGTCCTGGGATCGAGTTCCACATCAGACTCCCTGCTCTGCAGGAAGCCTGCTTCTCCCTCTTCCACTCCCGCTGCTTGTGTTCCCTCTCTCGCTGTCTCTGTCTGTCAAATAAATAAATATAATCTTTAAAAAGAAAAAAAGAAGAACATGAAAATAATAGAAGGAGAGTATTTGGAGACAATTGTCCATGAATCTCAAATGTTTCTATATTGTCTTGTGATCAGCAGCACTTACAGCTTTCCAAGGTTGTTTGTAAAGAAGATGAATATAGTGACTCTCTTAGATCACAGGGCAGGTTTATTACTGACCAGATATACAATAAATATTCTGTCAAAGAAAAAATTTAAAAAAATAAAAATAAAAACAAAACAAAAGAAAATATTCTGTCTACAATCATCTACATTCAGATCAAAGGACCAATTTGCTTGCAGCATGTTATAAAATACTGAGGTTCCCTAAACTTGGCATTCCCCAATTGTAATGCATACTAAATGCCTGTACAGTATCTATTAGCAATGGTCCATGTTGCCCATGTTAAGACTTGAGGACAAGGAGAACTAACATGAACATGAATCTCCTATTGTTTTGTGAGTGATAAAGCCTTTGTTTCTGATTCACATGTAGTCTTTCATCTGCCAACATTCATGAAACTGTAGCAAGCTAACTAGTAAACTTGTATATACATTGAAACTCCAGGCCCTTCATTGTTTCACAGTAGCCACCATTCTCAGACATATCTGGGAATAATGGTTGTTCAATAAAGCCACAGCAGAAAACTACACAATCTATGGGATATGAGCTGGAGTGCTCAGAAAAGTCTTGCTTCAGTAGTGAGAAAGGATTAGTCCTTGCCTATTACTGCTCAACAAATGTTTTAAAAATATCTAAAGGCATCACCCTGTTTCCCAGTACTTAATTGCATGCCAGAATGAAACTGATGTAATAACAGAAATTTAAGTCAATGTAAATGAACTCAAAACTGATAGTGTTAGAAAATGCCCAAAAAGAACAGTAAAACATTATTTTAACTGTGTTCAATATGTTTAAATGTTAGAGACTAAGATGTTAATTAGAGGAAAAAATAGTAGTGCGAAATGAAGCTGTAATAGAAATGGTCAAAATTGAAATAGAAAATACAAAACGTACACAGTGTCAGGTGCTCTAAAATATATGAACTCATTGTTTCAGAAGAAGAGAGAGTAGAAAAAATTAGAAGGGATGCCTCGGTGGCTCATTCTGAAGCATCTGACTCTTGGTTTAAGCTCAGGTGATGATCTCAGGGTTATGGAATTGAGCCCCGGGTCAGGCTTAGCGATCAGCACAGAGTTGGCTTGAGATTCTCTCCCTCAGATTTTCTCTGGCTCTGCACTGAGCATGGAGTCCGCTTGAGATTCTTTTCTCTCGCCCCTCCCTCTCATGCCCCCTCTCTCTCTCAAGTAAGTAAATAAATCTTAAAAGAAAATTTTGGGGGCACCTGGGTGGCTCAGTCCATTAAGCATCTGCCTTTGGCTCAGGTCATGATCCCAGGGTCCCAGGATTGAGTCCCACATCCGGCTCCCTGCTCAGCGGGGAGCCGGCTTCTCCCTTTCCTTCCACCTCTCCCCTTCTTGTGCTCTCTCTCTCTGTCAAATAAATAAATAAAATCTTTTTTTAAAAAAAGATAAATGTACTCTTAAAAAAAGAAAGATTTAAAAAAAGAAAAGAATTAGAAGAATGGTAGACAAAAGAAACTTCGAGATTTCTTTTTTCCTATACTTTATTTCTATTGCTTTTTATTTATTTTATTTTATTGTTATGTTAGTCACCATACAGTACATCCTTAGGTTTTGATGTAGTGTTCCATGATTCATTGTTAGCGTATAAAACCCCATGCTCCATGTAGAACGTGCCCTCTTTAATACCCATCACCAGGCTAACCCATCCCCCTACCCTGCTTCCCACTATTGCTTTATGATTGACATATAACAGTGTGTTAGTTTTAGGTATACAATATGATGATTTGATATAATTTATGTGTTGCAAATAATTACTACAATGAATTTAGTTAATTCATCATCTCATATAGTCACAAATTTTTGATGTGACATTAACTTAAAAGAAATTTTGAGATTTTTAAAACTCGTTCATTCTTTTTCTTTTCTTTTTTAAGTAGGCTCCATGCCCAACGTGAAGCCCAAGGCAGAGGCCAACATGGGGCTTGGGCTCAAACTCATGACTCTGAAATCAAGAACTGAGCTGAGGGGGTTCCTGGGTGGCTCAGTCATTAAGCGTCTGCCTTCGGCTCAGGTCATGATCCCAGGGTCCTGGGATCGAGCCCTGCATCGGGCTCCCTGCTCGGCGGGAAGCCTGCTTGTCCCTCTCCCACTCCCCCTGCTTGTGTTCCCTCTCTCGCTGTCTCTCTCTATCAAAATAAATAAATAAAATCCTGAAAAAAAAAAAAAAAGAACTGAGGTGAGGTAAAAAATCAGATGCTTAACCGACTGAGCCATCCAGGGACCCTAGAAATTTTGAGATTCTTTTCTTTTTTTAAAGAATTTATTTATTTATTTATTTGACAGAAAGAGATACAGCGAGAGAGGGAACACAAGCAGGGGAGTGGGAGAGGAAGAAGCAGGCTTCCCGTGGAGCAGGGAGCCCGATGCGGGACTCTATCCCAGGACCCTGGGAACATGACCTGAGCCAAAGGCAGATGCTTAATGACTGAGTCACCCAGGCACCCTGAAATTTTGAGATTCTTGAGAGTAAAAAACACAGAAAATCCAAGAAACTCAGAAATTCCTCAGCATCAGAAATATGAACAAAACTACACCAATGCACATCAAAATTGAATTGTTCAAAACTATTAAGTAGTCAGACAAAATGAAAATACACATCCTTTATACTGAGGAACAAAGGCAGATTTTTTTTAAAAGTCATCTCTACACCCAGCATAGGCCTTGAACTCATAACCCAAGATCAAGAGCTGCTTGCTCAACTGACTGATCCAGCCAGGCACTCCCAGATTGTTTATATATAATGTGCATGAAATGACAGCAGTGTAACATCTTTAAATTATTGAGGAGGAAGACACGTGGGTGCCTCAGTCAGTTAAGCATCTGCCTTCAGCTCAGGTCATGATCTCAGGGTCCTAGGATCGAGTCCCACATCAGGCCCCCTGCTCAGTAGAGAGCCGCTTCTTGCTCTCCTCCCCATCCATGCTCACTTGTCTCACTCGTGCTCTCTTTTGCTATCTTTCTCTCTCTCAAATAAATAAAATCTTAAAAAAAAAAAAAAAGACTGGGTTTTCTTAAGAATCAAGCTCCTGATAAGGACAACATAAAGTACAGTAAATTATTTTGGTAAAATGCAAAATCTTTAGTGTCCGGGCAAAATACTTTGCTTTCCAGATTAAAAACCAAAACAAAACAAAAAAAACTTTTCACAAAATTAACAACAGCAGACCAAAAAGTCCAAGAAAATTGTGTCCTTTTATTTCATTATTTTAAGATTTTATTTATTTTTTTGAGAGAGAGAGAGAGAGAGAGAGAAGGAGATGGGGGAGGGGCAGAGAGAGAAGCCAACTCTTTGAGGGGTAGGGAGCCTGATGCAGGACTCAATCCCAGGATCCTGAGATCATAACCTGAGCTAAAGGCAGACACCTAACTGACTGAGCCACCCAGGTACCTGCAAATTGTGTCCTTTTAAAAGAGGGAAAAACAAATTTTAACTTTATATACCAGTGTGCTTTGTTATTAAAATTCATTCGGTTTTGGGGCGCCTGGGTGGCTAACGTCTGCCTTCGGCTCAGGTCATGATCTCAGGGTCCTGGGATCGAGCCCCACATCGGGCTCCCTGCTCTGTGGGAAGCCTGCTTCTCCCTCTCCCACGCCCCCTGCTTGTGTTCCCTCTCTCACTGCCTCTCTCTGTCAAATAAATAAATAAAATCTTTAAAAAAAAAAAAATTCATTCGGTTTTGTTTTTGTTTTTTTTAAGAAAGGGAGAGGGAGAAGTGGGGGGGCGGGGCACAGGGAAAAGGAGAATCTCCAGCAGACTCAGCACTGAGCACAAAGCCTCACATGGATCTCAATCCCACAACCCTGAGATCATGACCTGAGCCAAAACCAAGAGCTGGGTGCTCAGCCGAATGAGTCACCCAGGTGCCTTCTACAACTTCCTTCCTTCCTTCCTTCCTTCCTTCCTTCCTTCCCTCCCTCCCTCCCTCCTTCCTTCCTTCCTCTCTTTCTTCCTTCCTTCCTTCCTAACTTTCTCTTTCTTTGTTTTCTATTCCTTTTTTTTCTTTCTAACATTTTATTTATTTATTTGAGAGAGAGAGCACAAGTGGGGGAAGGGCAGAGGGAGAGGGAGAAGCAGGATTTCCACTGAGCAGGGAGCCCAATTCGGGGCTCGATTCCAGGACCCTGGGACAAAGACCCAAGCAAGAAGGCAGACACCCAACTGACTAAGCCACCTAGGTGCCCTTACAACTTTCTTTTTTATATCCATTCAGTTCTTTGTTCTATTCTTTCATGTTTTGAAATAATCATCCTTATTTAGGAAAATTACTTTAATTTCATTTATACTCCTAATTATTGCAAATACATCTCCATTTCTCAGACCTCTCCTTAGCAAAAACAGATAACCTATTTCCCTTGCATACAGAGATGTTTCCCACATTACTTCTATTGCATATATTAGAATTTTTAAGCCTCAAAAACCTTAATTTGTGTTGCAAATTAAGAAGTAAGCAATTGTGAACTGTCTGGCAAATTTATTAATACATTTCATAATTCATAGAAACATACACTCCTAGAAATGCTGGACACATCTGCTAACACAAGTCTTTAATTCCTCTGTATTAGGAAGCCAAAATAGACAAAGGTGTGTTTAGTAGTTGATATTTTCAGTATTCTATTTTTGGAAATGATCTAAATATTCAATGAATATCCATTTTTTAACTTATCTCAGTATAACTTTAAGGCTTCAAGTAGCCAAAAATGCGGGGACTACAAAGGTTCTCTGTATGGGCCACCAAATGTGGTGTCTCTCAGGACACTAAGGGGGAGACTATCTGTGACAAGGCAGTGGTGATGGAACACAGTTATAGGGCAGAGTAAGGATGTATGGGAACATACGGAATTTTTCCCTTTTTGGTAACTGTGCCTGGTTGTAAGTAGCCCATTGATTAATTAGGCCCTATGGCTATTTTGACATGGGTCTCCCGATGGGCCTGTCAGTATTCAGCCAGGGGATTACTGTGGGCCATTTTCCACTGATCAAGTTTCCATTGCTGTTGCCTAAAAGTGGCCTCTACATACCCCACCAAACAATTTTGACCTGTAAATCTTTTTTTTTTTTTTAAAGATTTTATTTATTTATTTGACAGAGACACAGCGAGAGAGGGAACACAAGCAGGGGGAGTGGGAGAGGGAGAAGCAGGCTCCACACAGAGCAGGGAGCCCGATGTGGGACTCGATCCCAGGACCCTGGGATCATGACCTGAGCCGAAGGCAGTTGCTTAACTGACTAAGCCACCCAGGTGCCCTTGACCTGTAAATCTTTAAGATTGCTGAGGGTAGAAGGTCTATCTTATGTATTTGCTTCATGCTGAGTGAGGGGTGTAGAGATGACCCCACATAAACTGGTTAGTCCATCAGGGCTTCAGTGCAATTATGTACCAGAGCATATTATATTATATTAATATGCTAATAGCTGATTTGAGTAAAATTCCTTGATGGCCTAGTTCATGGAATTAGGGGGAACGGACCCTCTGATGCTATCAGTTGGAATCCCTGTTGAACCATCATTCCTATACGGAATTGCTGGATTCTAGAAGAGACAAATTTAACAAACAGATTAAAGACGGGGGCAAATAATTACAAGTATGAGTATTGAGGCTAAGAGTTCTAAAAAGGGAAGAAGCCAGGATAGCCATGGACATGTTTCATTCCAGAAAACCCATCCTTGTGTTCCATGGTCCAAGAAGGAGGAAACCAAAAGAAAGTTAAGATGAGAAAGACATAAATTATCCCAAAGAGGTAATGATTGTATTATGAGAGCAGGACATCAAAGGGGGGGACAGCTCCAGCAAAGTTATGATTTTTGATAGAGTAAATTCAGAGCACTCACCCCAAAGGAAAAGGTCAAGAATAAAGTCTTCAAACTGGGAAGGAGAAATCGTGAGAGTTTTGGGAGAAAAGTATTCCAGGAGTTTTTCTTTTTTCTTTTTTTTTTTTAAAGATTTTATTTATTTATTTGAGACAGAGAGAATGAGATACAGAGAGCATGAGAGGGAGGAGGGTCAGAGGGAGAAGCAGAATCCCCGCCGAGCAGGGAGCCCGATGCGGGACTCGATCCTGGGACTCCAGGATCATGACCTGAGCCGAAGGCAGTCGCTTAACCAACTGAGCCACCCAGGCGCCCTCCAGGAGTTTTTCTAAGATAATATCATAGAATTATTGAATGCAAGAGGGTGGGGATTGGCAAAGGGCCAGGTTCATGGGCACTAGGCCTTTATTTATTTTTTTTTTTAAAGATTTTATTTATTTATTTGACAGAGAGACACACAGCGAGAGAGGGAACACAAGCAGGGGGAGTGGGAGAGGGAGAAGCAGGCTTCCCGCCGAGCAGGGAGCCCGATGCGGGGCTCGATCCCAGCACCCTGGGATCACGACCTGAGCCAAAGGCAGACACTTAACGACTGAGCCACCCAGGTGCCCCGTCCTCTGAAAGAGTCCTAAGGATGAAAGTTTTGGATGTATGTTACCTCAGATTTTGTACGGTACTGGTTTTGGTGGTCATTAACAGTGGAGACAGTTTGCCCTAGGGATATAACATGCTGTGTGAGACAATGGCTTTCTAGGTCTAACAAAAGATCTGCCTGCAGAAAGGGTCTTCCATAAAGAACTTTGAAAGAAATAAGATGTGTTGTACATTTTGGAGTGATTCATAACCTTAGTAATACAAGGGGAAGGGAGAATCAGCCAAGATTTCATGCATAAGTTTTGTGAGAAGCCTTTTTATAGTTTGGTTAGCCCTCTCTACCTTCCCTGCAGACTGGTTGCCATGCTGTATGTTAGGTATTCTATCTGGAGGACTTCCTTAACTCCCTGTGTTATTTGAGAGAAAAAAGTGAGGCCATTGTCCAACTGCAAGGAGCGGAGAAGCCCAAAATGGGGAAGGATGTGATCAATTGAGGAGTGCAGTGGTGACGTCTGAAGTCCTCTCTGATAGATATATTATATATATATTAACTTATTATATATAATTTTTTTAAGTGGAGCCCAACACAGGGCTTGAACTGACAACCCTGAGATGAGACCTGACCTGTTTTAGTGGGAAAGGCTTCAACCCATCCAAAAAAGTATCTACAAAGACTACTAGGTACCTGAGCCCCTTGCAGGTAGGCATGTGTTTAAAAGCTGTCAATCCTCCCCTGGTAGAGTCCCTTATGTTTGGAAAGGTTGAAGAAGTGATAGAGGTTTATAGAAGAAGTATCAGGGTCCTCTCTGGGTTGATGTGACTATAGGTAGAATGTGGTTGGGAAGAGTTCACAAGGTTTGGGGAATGTCCCACTAGTTCTTGAAGGGCCTTAGCCCAGAGGTGGGTTGCTTGATGTAAGTTATTAAGAAATTTCCATTGTAGGGGCGCCTGGGTGGCTCAGTCGTTAAGCGTCTGCCTTCCGCTCAGATCATGATCCCAGGGTCCTGGAATCGAGCCCCGCATTGGACTCCCTGCTCCGCGGGAAGCCTGCTTCTCCCTCTCCCACTCCCCCTGCTTGTGTTCCCTCTCTTGCTGTGTCTCTCTCTCTGTCAAATAAATAAATAAAATTAAAAAAAATTTCCATTGTAATGTTCCTGGGAGTAGCAGTTTATTATTAGGGCCTTGCAGATAACCCTGTGGAGTATGGGAGAAGCCCTTTTTCAATATCCTGATAACTGCATTTTCTTATTTGTCAGCTATGTTATTTCCAACAGAGACAGAGTCACTGTCGATTTGATGGGCCTTGCAGAGAATAATAATTATTTGGTCAGGGAACATAACTGCCCTGGCAAGGCCAAAATTTCAGAAGCACGTGTAACGGGCAATTTGGTCTATGAGGAGGTCCCTGTCTCTGTAAATAGCAGTGCGGACATGGATCAAGTGGAAGGCATAAGGTGAATCAGTATGTATGTTAAGCTTCATTTTTGTGTCCAGTGGGAGGTCTGGACTCAATGACTTCAGTTAAGCTAAAATAGCCCAGAGACCTGTACTCCTACTATGAAGCTGCTGCTATCTGTGAACCATATAACCCCTGGGTAATCGAGAGGCATATCTTGAAGATCTGGCCAGGCCCTGCAAATAAAATCTATGGTTTCTAGACAAGAATCTTCCAAGGGGTCATTTTTTGTAGGATCTGGCGGTAGGGTGGTAGGATTTATGTTCTGACATGGTCAAATATTTAGTTCAAGTTTTCTAATAAAAGAGATTGCTATTTTCTAATTCTACTATTGGAGATCTGATGAAATGCCCTAGAATTTAGGGTGTCCAATAGCTGATAGGGTATGTAAACAGTTATATTTTGTCCAAAGTTAATTTAAAGGCTTCCTTTACCAGTAGCACCGTCGACATCACTGCTTGGAAGTAGGGAGCCCATCCCTGAGCTTCAGGATCTAGATTCTTACATACGCATGCAAGCAGGCTTTGGGAAGTTCCCAGCATTTGGACCAAGACTCCAAAGACTTCAAAGATTCCTCCTCAGGTCCCATCAGGGCCTCATAAAGAGGCTTCGTTATTAATCCAAATTGGAGTATATTCAACAAAACCCAAACATACCCCAAAAAGAACGCTGCTACTTTATAAAGAGAATTTTCATATTTAAAATGAGACCCAGGGGTGCCTAGGTGGCTCAGTCGTTAAGCATCTGCCTTCGGCTCAGGTCATGATCTCTGGGTCCTGGGATCCAGCCCCACATCGGGCTCCCTAGTCCATGGAGAGAGCCTGCTTCTCCCTCTCCCACTCCCCCTGCTTGTGTTCCCTCTTTCGCTGTGTCTCTCTCTGTCAAATAAATAAATAAAATCTTAAAAAGAAAAGATTTCCTAAATTAAGGGGCACCTCGGTGGCTCAGTTAAGTATCTGCCTTCAGCTCAGGTCATGATCCCAGGGTCCTGGGATCGAGCCCTGCGTCGGGCTCCCTGCTCTGCAGGAAGCCTGCTTCTCCCTCTGCCTCTGCTGCTGCTTTCCCTCCTTGTGCTCTCTCTCTGTCAAATAAATAAATAAAATCTTAATTAATTAATTAATTAAAATGAGTTGGTTAAGCATCCAACTATTGACTTTGTCTCAGGTCATGATCTCGTGATTATAAGGCTCTGTGCTGGGTGTGGAGCCTGCTTCAGATTCTCTCTTCTCTCTCTCCCTCTGTCCCTCCCCACTTCTCTCTCTTTCTCTCTCTCTCATTTCTTCTCTAAAATAAATAAGTAAATAGAAATAAAATGACACCCATACAGTGGTCAGACAGACTCTTAGTTCCAGGAGTTAATATTAATCCTAGGAATTGAACTTTCTGAGAGGAAATTTGGGCCTTTGAAGGGGTCTGAGAAAGCCAAGTTCTGAAGCACTGGGCTAGTATTTGTACCAGAAGTGTTCTCATTGGGGCTGCAAATAAGTAAATCATCAACATATTGAAGTAAGGTTCTCCTTTGGGGAGCTGAAGGGTGGACATAACCTTGGCTAGGCCTGTCCAAATAAATGTGGACTGTCTGTAAAGGATTGTCTCTGAGCACTCAAGGCTTTAAAGACTGTCCAAGTTAACTGTTGAGTAACCCAGGTGGCAGGATCCTGCCACTCAAAGTCAAATAGGAACTGGAAATCCAGTGCACTGGAATGCAGAAGAAAGAATCTTTTAAATCCAGCATACAGTCCAAGGGGATCTGTCCTGGGAGGACATAAGGGTTAGGGACAATCAGGTGAATACAAGTAACAGCCTGGTTGGTTGCATGGATCGAGGAATCTATTCCTTGGAGGTTTGGTACAGGCATTAGTCAATAACACCTGTTATTCCATGAGGTTGGAGGTAGTCTCTTTGGAAATGTCTTTTTTAATAGATGAAGTTCCTAGGCTGTAAGATATGATGTTTGATGTCCTTATCTCCAAGTAGTGTATTGAAAGAAATATTGTCCTACTGATACGGAAATGTTGGAGTTCAGAACGAAGAGCCAAGAAAGAATTCTTGAGACAACTTTGGTGCAAAAGGTGATTTTATTTAAGCACGGAGACAGGACCCATGGTCAGAAAGAGTTGCACTGGGGTCATGAGGAGTGGCCCATTATATACTTTCAAGTTGGGAGGGAGTTATGGATAGCTTAAGTCTCTAAGGAATTTTGGAAGCAAGATTTCTAGGACCTTGAGGGGTCTAGCTATTGTTGGGAAAAGGTCATTTGTTACTGTCTAATAAAATCTTTTTTTTTAAGATTTTATTTATTTATTTGAGAGAGAGAGAATGAGAGAGAGCACATGAGAGGGGGGAGGGCCAGAGGGAGAAGCAGACCCCCGCCGAGCAGGGAGCCTGATGCGGGACTCGATCCAGGGACTCCAGGATCATGACCTGAGCCGAAGGCAGTCGCCCAACCAACTGAGCCACCCAGGCGCCCCTGTCTAATAAAATCTTAATCATGAGAGCCTTCAGATGTGTATTGGTGGGTCATATGCTTGGGGGATGATTGCCAACATGTACCTTGGGTGGTTTAGAGATAAAGGATGTTTTCAGAGGAATTTTTATAGATTATAGTAGACTTACAGGATCCTGGGGGTCCGGCTAAGGTTGCTTCTGACCCTTAGCAAAGTGTCAACATTGGGGCAGCTGAGCTCCCAGACTAATGTCACTGTACCTGTTTCCAACACTTGTTAATGGTGGGTGCCTGGGTGGCTCAGTCAGTTAAGCATCTGCCTTTGGCTCATGTCATGGCTATTAGCAAGATGATGTCATAGGAAGTAATGTGGGAAACAAATTAAATTTAACATTCCTCTAGGAAATCACCTGCCTGCATGTTGACACTTATTATTAATTAATTAAAATTTCCACTTCCATTTTTAAAGTAAGAGCCATCAGTAAACCAGGAATAATCAGCATTTCTTAAGAGCATTTATTGCAAGTCATTAGGAGGAGTTAATAGGTAATCTATCAAAGTCAAACAGTCATGGGAAATTTCCTCCATGGAAAAAGGAAGAAGGGTATCAGGGTTGAGATTATTATAGCTAGTAACAGTTATGTGAGGGGCTATTAGCAAGATGATGTCATAGGAAGTTATGTGGGAAACAAAGGTAAAAGAAAAAAATTAAACTTCCTTACTACTTATAGCCCATTGATGACTCCTTGAAACTGGCAGAGTGACATTTCTCTAGGAAATCACCTGCCTGCATGTTGACACTTTGCTAAGGACAAAAGGCAACCTTTAATTTTTTTTTTTTTTAAGATTTTTTTATTTATTTACTTGAGAGAGAATGAGAGAGAGAGAGCAGGAGAGGGGGGAGGGTCAGAGGGAGAAACAGACTCCCTGCCGAGCAGGGAGCCCGACGCGGGACTCGATCCCGGGACTCCAGGATCATGACCTGAGCCGAAGGCAGTCGCCCAACCAACTGAGCCACCCAGGCGCCCGGACAAAAGGCAACTTTAACCTGACCCCCAGGATCCTATAATTGATGTAGGAAAGACTTTAGAGTTCGAAGCCAATGCCAAGAAAGAATTCTTGAGAGATACATGGTGCAAAAAGGTGGTTTTGTTTTTTTTTTAAGATTTATTTATTTATTTGACAGAGGGAGACATAGCGAGAGAGGGAACACAGCAGGGGGAGTGGGAAAGGGAGAAGCAGGCTTCCCGCTGAGCAGGGAGCCCAATGCAGGGCTCGATCCCATGACCCTGGGACCATGACCTGAGGCGAAGGCAGACACTTAATGACTAAGCCACCCAGGTGCCCCCAAACAGGTGCTTTTATTAAAGCATGGGGACAGCAAAAAGAGCTGCTGGTGCCTTGGGACTGTGAGGAGCAACTGATTATATACTATGGGGTTGGGGGAAGTAAAGACAAGGGAAATTTCAAAAGGACTTTCCTTCTTTTTTTTTTTTTTAATTTTTTTTTTATTATTATGTTATGTTAGTCACCATACATTACATCATTAGTTTTCGATATAGTGATTCATGATTCATTGTTTTCGTATAACACCCAGTGCTCCATGTAGAACATGTCCTCTTTAAAACCCAGCACCTTGGGCGCCTGGGTGGCTCAGTCGGTTAAGCGACTGCCTTCGGGTCAGGTCATGATCCTGGAGTCCCGGGATGGAGTCCCGCATCGGGCTCCCTGCTGAGCAGGGAGTCTGCTTCTCCCTCTGACCCTCCTCCCTCTCATGCTCTCTGTCTCTCATTCTCTCGCTCTCAAATAAATAAATAAAAAAAAAGAAAAATCTTTAAAAAATAAAAAAAAATAATAGTAAATAAATAAATAAAACCCAGCACCAGGCTAACCAATCCCCCCTCCCCCCTCCCCTCTAGAACCTTCTTTGTTTCTCAGAGTCCATAGTCTCTCATGGCTCATCTCCCCCTCCGATTTCCGCCCCCTTCATTCTGTCCCTCCTGCCATCTTCTTCTTTTCAAAAGGACTTTCAGGGGCACCTGGGTGGCTCAGTTGGTTAAGCCACTGCCTTCGGCTCAGGTCATGATCCTGGAGTCCCGGGATCGAGTCCTGAATCGGGCTCCCTGCTCGGCGGGGAGTCTGCTTCTCCTTCTGACCCTCCCCCCTCTCACGTACTTTCTCTCTCTCAAATAAATAAATAAAATCTTTAAAAAAAAAAAGGACTTTCATATGCAAGAAGATTCACAGGATATTGGAGGTCTTGCTATTGTCAAGCTAAGGTTGTTTTTCCCTCTAGGAAGCATTAACATTGAGACATTTGGGAGTTTCTTGGAGGACTGTTATACTCTGCCTCAACTATTTGTCAATGGGCTGCAGGTTACAAGGACATTTACATTTATTTACATTTCCTCTGCCTTTGTTTCCCACATCATCATGACTTAAGGTTTTACTAGATGGTAATAAATGACCTGTTCCCAACAATAGCTAGCTCTCTCAATGTCCTGGAAACCTTGCTTCCAAAATTCCTTAGAGACTTGTGCTATCCCTAACCCCCTCCCAGTTTGAAAGTATATAATGGACCACTCCTCATTACCCCCGTGCAGCTCTTTCTGCCCATTGGTCCTGTTCCCAAAGATATCTCAAGAATTCTTTCTTGGCCATCAGCTCTGAACTACAACCATTTCCTACCCCAGGAAGAATGGTCAAGGAGGATCCCATAAGTATTTCCTCAGTAGCCTTCATTAGGAAGGCAGTTGCAGGTAAGTTCTAAGGCATGGGGGATATCCTCAGGCCATAGGATCTAACTCTTAGCTATAATAACCTAGAGGCCTGCAGTAGTTCCCATGTTTTGGGTGAGTATCATCTCATAAACAAAAAGGAAAAGGGATAGGTGACAGTTTGGATGTTTCAAAGCAGGCATATTTATTAAGCTTTCCTTCAAAGGCAAAATTACTTTGGGCATCCCAGATAATGGGGTCTGGTTTGGTGTTCTTTAGGAGAGCATATAGGGGCTAACCCATTAAGAATAAATCTGAATTCTATGGGGCGCCTGGGTGGTGCAGTCGGTTGGTATCTGACCCTTGGTTTTGGCTCAGTTATGGTCTCAGGGTTGTGGGATGAACCCTACATCAGGCTCCATGCTGAGCACGGAGTCAGCTTGAGACTCTATCTCCCTCTGCCTCATCACCCATGCTTTCTCTCTCTCTAAAATAAGTAAATCTTAAAAAAAAAAAAAAAAAAAAAGGAGAAGAAATTTGAGTTCTATTGCTTAGTAACCACCAAATACAAGAACCTATAACTATTATTTGGTTTTAGGGTTTGGATAATTTAATATGCCTTAAAGTTTATCAGGATCTAGGTGCAATCCTTTTTCTGAAATTAAGTGTCTCAAATACCAAATTTTAATTAGGACAAATTGCAATTTTTCCTTTAAGATATTGTGTTCTAGTGGCTAAGAGTTTTAACAAGTGAACACTGTTTTCTTGTGAAGAGGCTTAGGCGGATGAGCAAAGAGGTATACCATCTATATAGTATAATAAGGTGGAAACTCCAAAAAACTTTGTCATTTAAATCAGCCTTCAGGGCACCTGGTGGCTCAGTTGGTTAAGTGTCTGCCTTTGGCTCAGGTCATGATCTCAGGGTCCTAGGATCTAGTCCTGCATCAGGCTCCCTGCTCAGCAGGGAGTCTGCTTCTTCCTCTCACTCAGCCTACTTGTGTTCTCTCTCTCTGTCAAATAAATAAATTTTAAAAATCTTAAAAAAAAAAAAAACAACAACAACCAGGGGCGCCTGGGTGTCTCAGTCATTAAGCGTCTGCCTTCGGCTCAGGTCATGATCCCAGGGTCCTGGGATCGAGCCCCGCTTTGGGCTCCCTGCTCTGTCGGAAGCCTGCTTCTCCCTCTCCCACTCCCCCTGCTTGTAGTCCCTTCTTGCTGTGTCTCTCTCTGTCAAATAAATAAATAAAATCTTAAAAAAAAACCAAAACACCCAAACCAAAAAAAAAAAAATCCAGTAAATCGAGGGATCAGCAAACTATGTTTGTTAAGGGACCACATAGTACACATTTTAGACTCTTCAGGGCATATAGTCTCTATTACAACTATTACTCAATTCTGCTATTCTAGAATGAAAGCAGCATCGACAATATGTATATGAATGAGTGTGGCTGCATTCTAATAAAACTTTATTTAGAAAAATAGGCAACTCCCCTGTGGGGCATGGTTTGCTAAGTAAATACAAAACAAAAGTGCATGAATTGGAGTATCCCAGACCTCTCAGGCACAGATTTCTTTTTCTTATCACTGCTGGTTTCACAGGACTTGAACTAATATCAGTATGCATGGAAAACATTGTGGTACCAGGAAGCTCAAAAAATCTGTGATGATTACACCTTTTATAGAGTTCTGATTTCTTAGCTTTGTTTTCACTATGTAACTAACCTGAATTGTTAAAACCCTTAAGGCCTAGAAGTGATAAATCTAATTATTATTATGAAAGATTACTGACATTCTGGTACATTCTGCCCTGAGATAACTTGTGGATTTATTGTGCAGTACCTCATTTATCTCTAGGTAGACCATTCTGTGACTTTGGCCAAGAGTTAGTAATACACTCCAAGAAACTTTGAAGATGAACTGAGAGTAAAACTCATTCTATATATACCATTATAAGCCAAAGGCAAGCATAAGCAGAAAGGAGCAGGCTTCTCGCTCTCTGTGTTATTATACAATTAACCCAAACATGTACATGTCATAGAGTTAACACAAAAGAATATACTGTGTTATTTATGTAAGAGGGCAGTCCCCATTTCTGTCTGAGGGGATTCTTCACTGAAAATCCTGTCCAATCTAGCCATCAGACAGTATGACATGCAAATCATATTAGCCATATAACTTTCCTATACCCTTATATCATACATCTTGGGCTTACTTGGTACCCTAAAACACCAATTTTAAACACACTGCCTGTATTCTCAGGCTTTTTATTTAACAGCTTTCCTTTGAGGACAGCAGTGCCAGACTCTCAATTGACAAGAAATATGGTATTCCATTCTCAAACATAATCTGACCCATATATACTCCTGAGGAGATGAAACATTATATTTGTTCCAGCTTCCGGCTCAGAGAATATTAGATGAACTATTGCTTACAGAGATTACTGCAATAGTTCTCACTCCCTCAGGAATTACCTCTTTTTTCACCCCAATCCCATAAATCTACTCATAGAATTTCAAAAGAACCTCTATAAAACAATTCTGACTGATTTATTTTCCTGCTAAATAATCAGTGCATGAGTTGTTAAAATTTTGCTGAGGATTTTTGCATCTGTACTCATC
Organism: Neomonachus schauinslandi; assembly: GCF_002201575.2. NCBI lineage: Eukaryota > Metazoa > Chordata > Mammalia > Carnivora > Phocidae > Neomonachus > Neomonachus schauinslandi. The sequence goes on along the minus strand of NC_058420.1, from coordinate 4,637,671 downwards.
AGGGATATTGACCTGTGGTTTTCTTTCTTGTGTGATGTTTTTCATTGTGGTATTAAGGTAAAGCTGGACTAGAAGAATGTATTTGGAAGCTTTTCTTCCTCTTCTATTTTTTGGAGTAGTTTGAGGGAATAGGTATTAACTCTTCTTTCTTTATCTTTTTTTAAAATGATTTTATTTATTTATTTGAAAGAGAGAAAGCACAATCAGGGAGATCAACAGGCAGAGGGAGAGGGAGAGGCAGGCTCCCTGCTGTGCCCTAACAATCTATGTTTTTGTTTTTGTTTTAATCTTTTTTTTTAAAAGATTTTATTTATTTATTTGACAGAGAGAGACAGAGAGAGCGCGTGAAAGCAGGGGGAGTGGGAGAGGGAGAAGCAGGCTTCCCGCAGAACAGGGAGCCCGAAGCGGGGCTCGATCCCAGGACTCTGGGATCATGACCTGAGCCGAAAGCAGACGCTTAACGACTGAGCCACCCAGGCACCCCCCAACAATCTATGTTTTAAAGTTTATTTTTTCTGATATAAGTATTGACACCCTGGATTTTTTTTTCTTGCATTTGTATAGAATCTCTTTCCATCACTTCACTTTCAGTCTGTATGTGTCTTTAGGTTGAAGTGAGTCTCTTGTTGCAGCATATATATAGATGGGTCTTCATAAAAATCCATTCCAGGGGCGCCTGGGTGGCTCAGTCGTTAAGCGTCTGCCTTCGGCTCAGGTCATGATCCCAGGGTCCTGGGATCGAGTCCCACATCGGGCTCCCTGCTCGGCGGGAAGCCTGCTTCTCCCTCTCCCACTCCCCCTGCTTGTGTTCCCTCTCTCGCTGTGTCTCTCTCTGTCAAATGAATAAATAAAATCTTTAAAAAAAAAAAATCCATTCCAGGGACACCTGGGTGGCTCACTAGTTAAGCGTCTGCCTTCAACTCAGGTCATGATCCCAGGTCCTGGGATCAAGTTCCACATCAGGTTTCCTGCTCAGTGGGAAGGCTGCTTCTCCCATTCCCATTCCCCCTGCTTGTGTTCCCTCTCTCACTGTGTCTCTCTCTGTCAAATAAATAAATGGAATCTTTAAAAAAATAAATGTAGGGGCGCCTGTGTGGCTGAGTCATTGGGCAGCAGCCTTCGGCTCAGGTCATGATCTTGAGGTCCTGAGATCGGACCCCATGTCGGGCTCCCTGCTCGGCGGGAAGCCTGCTTCTCCCTCTCCCACTCCCCCTGCTTGTGTTTCCTCTCTTGCTGTGTTTATCTCTGTCAAATAAATAAAATCTTAAAATAAATAAATATAAAAAGTCTATTCTGTCACCCCTGTGTATTTTGTTTTGAGCATTTAGAGCATTTACACAAAGTAATTATTGGTAAGTATGTACTTTTGCTATTTTGTTAATTGTGTTCCCATTGTTTTTGCAGTTCTTCCCTGTTCCTTTCTTTTGTTCTCTTTCCTTTTGATTACTTTCTTAGCATTATGCTTGACTTTTTTTCTCTCTCTTTTTTATCTTATAGGTTTTCAGTTTGTGGTTTGTGGTTATCATGAGGTTCATATATAACATTTTAAGTACATAATACTCTATGTTAAGGTAATGGTCAATGACGTTGAACACATTCTAAAAGAAGTCCATTTTGGCCAGCTCCAGGAACGCAGAATGGCAGGGCCAGGCACCCACTCCCTGACATCGTGAAAGGGCTGAGGAGCGCGCCTCAGAGGGACCTGGACCCAGGGCCCTGGGCGCCCTGAGCGCCCTGAATCCTGCTTGTCTATGAGATGCAGTTAACACATTAGCTAGACCTATTTCCCGAATGTGGCGTGACCCTTCTGTTATTTGAAGATGTAAAAAATGCTGGAGACTTGAGAAAAAAGGCCATGGAAGGTGCTATTGGTGGTTCATTAATAAACCCTGAGGTGATTGTCGATTCATTTCAGATACTTGTGGCAGCAAACAAAGCAGTTCATCTCTACAAACTGGGAAAAATGAAGACAAGAACTCTATCAACTGAAATTATTTTCAACCTTTCCCCAAATAACAATATTTCAGAACCTTTGAAAATAATTGGTATCTAAGCAAATGACACTTCAATTCTTTTCTTTTTTTTTAAAGATCAGCTTTTTTTTTTTTTCCAAAGATTTTATTTATTTATTGGAGAGATACAGAGAGTAGAGAGCACAAGTGAGGGAGAAGGAGAAGCAGGCTCCCCACAGAGCAGGGAGCCCGATGTGGGACTCAATCCCAGGATCCTAGGATCACGACCCGAGCCAAACGCAGATGCCCAACGACTGAGCCACCCAGGCGCCCCGACACTTCAATTCTTATTATTTACTTTGAAGAGGGAAAAAAACAAATAAATCAAGAAGACCTAATATCTCAGGTTGAAGGTCATCAAGTTTCTCCAAAAAACCTTCCTGACATAACAAATATTACAGAAGTCAAAAAGATATATAAACTATCTTCACAAGAAGAAAGTATTGGAACATTATTGGAAAAGAAGTCCATTTTTACTGCCCCCTTCACATTTGTTGTGTATGTTATCATATTTTACATCTTTTTTTTTTTGAGTCCTCTGAGACACCCAGGCGCCTGGCTTCTAATCTTAATACTAGCTTTATAAGCGAATGCCCTACTACTTTTACTGTATGTTTGCTTATACTTCTGAATTTTTCATTTCATAATTTTCGTACTGCCAATTCTGGCCTTTTCTTTCTTTCTTTCTTTTTTTTTAAGACTTTATTTGTTTGACAGAGAGACACAGCAAGAGAGGGAACACAAGCAGGGGGAGTGGGAGAGGGAGAAGCAGGCTTCCCGCAGAACAGGGAGCCCGAAGCGGGGCTCGATCCCAGGACCCTGGGATCATGACCTGAGCTGAAGGCAGACGCTTAACGACTGAGCCAGCCAGGCGCCCCTGGCCTTTTCTTTTTCACTTTAAGAAGTCCCCTGGGCGGGGCGCCTGGGTGGCTTAGTGGTTAAGCGACTGCCTTCGGCTCAGGTCATGACCCTGGAGTGCCGGGATAGAGTCCCACATCGGAAATGAAGTCCCCTTGGGGGGGGCGGGGGGCGCCTGGGTGGCTCAGTTGTTAAGCGTCTGCTTTAGGCTCAGGTCCTGTTCTCAGGGTCCTGGGATTCAGCCCCGCATCAGGCTCCCTGGTCGATAGAGAGCCTGCTTCTCCGTCTCCCTCTGCCTGTTGTCTGCCTATCTGTGCTCTCTATCTACCTGTTATTTTTCTACTCTTGCTTGTATGGTTCTGCAAGGCCTAATATAGCCTCACCCTTATGGACTGATTTGATTATGATTAGTTACAGTATGAAGTGTAGCTCCTCAGTGGGTGGAAACACTCAAATCTGTCAGGGAATAGTAAAGGATGCATTTGTATATCAGTTGCTACAAAACGTCATTTCAGTACCTTAAAGCTGAGCCTAGGAAGCCATTTTCTGGATGGTGAGAACCATTTTTGGAGATCAGATTGCTAGCACCAGAATTTTGTCAATTAGTTTGTGTAGGGAGTTTTTCAAGAGCTGGGATTAGAAGGAGTCTCTTTTCCATAAACAAAGTAGCTAAATAAACATTAACAACAGTGAAAAGACTGCAGGAGAAGAGAAGGCTAGAAGATGTAATCAGAGGAAAGTGTGCTTGTCAGACAAAAGAAAAAGGAAAAGCAAAACCTGAGAAAAAGTTATTAATTTAGTATCACTTATAGAACTACATTTTAAAGGCTTTTTGTTTCCTTCCTTCTTTTTTTTTTCTTTAGTTAGCTAATATTTCAAAGTATTGGAATAATGTTGAAAGAGATGGGTCCATGTTTTAACCCTAGTAACACATGACAACCCATAGTGACTACTTCTCTACAAAAAGGCAAAATAAAATGATGAAGCAAATTATTATCCATATGCCCACATCTCAAAAGATTTTAGACTAGAAAAAAGCAAATTGTTTTTAAAAGTGAAAAAAAAATTATTTATTTATTTATTTATTTGACAGAGAAAGAGAGAGAGAGGGACCACAAGCAGGCGGAATGGAAGAGCTGAGAAGCAAGCTCCCTGCTGAGCAGGGAGCCTGATATGGGGTAGATAACACGATCCAGCTCCAGTCACAGAATCAATCTCACAGAAAAAAATGGTGAAGTGAAGTGAAAGGTTATTAAGTGAACGAGAAAACAGAAAGGAAAGAAAAGGAGCCTTCCAAAGTCCCCAGTGGGTTGCCAGAGGGCTTTTATGGTTGGTCTTTTATAGAAAACTGACCAGGGAACTTGGTAAATGTTCTAAAACATGTAAGACAAATATGGTGGATATATAAATATCATGAGACTATCCTGACTATATTTAGAACAAACAAGTTGGACTTGTTTTGTTCTCTCTTCTTTGCTTAATATCTCATCTATAACATTTGTCCACATCTGGTATTTCTGTGAGCCTAGTGTACAGCCACTACCCATCTCCCTTTCCAGTCTCGCCTATTCCTTAACTACAATGCGGCCAATGAGAAACTGTCATCACCCTGAAGTCTCGTCATTCTAATGGACTTTCATGTAAAACAGTTCTTCTCAATTTTCTCCTTTTTCATAAAATAATGTTTTTCTCCTTTGTTTGTTGGACTTGGCTATGGTTTTGCCCTAAGTTGCATCTTCTGAAATGCAGTGCTCTGCTATTGACTTTCATTTTTAAGGTTAGCACCACCACCATTTCGCAGTTTTAACTTAACAATTTGATTTTTTCCTTAGATACCAAGTGAACTGATAAACACAAAATGTGCAAAAACTGTCACCAAAAGAAAATCTGAGTTGAAGAACTGTATTCAGGAAAAGAAACCCCTGAAATGATTCTTTATTCTGAGGCTTGAGGGGCTTTACCTCTTCTCCTTCCAGATGTTTGAGAAGAAAAATGGTAGAGAGACAGGGAGTCGTGGGCCATTATTTACAAAAGTGCTAAAAGTGCTTGACTCTTCCGAGGTTAGAGATTCAGTGCCATGCACTACTTACGAATAACGCAGGCCTTACCAGACCCTGAAAGAGTCCAGCAACCACACAGGTCCTGAGATGCAAAGCACATAAAAGATATCCATGCATCTTTCACCAGCATTCGCATTCGCAGAAAATCTACGCGATTTCACCCTTCTCCTCCCCTGCCTACTTTAGCCATCTTTGCTCCAGACTGACTAGATCCTGGTACAGCCCCCTCCTAGTCTCAGAGTTTCCTTCCCGGACAGACGTGTCCATCAACCAATACCTTGTCGGAAGTGACGGCCCTCCTACCTTCTGGTAGGTGAACGCCTTGTGGGCGGGGCTCAGACAGCCAGCAAGTTAAGTGGAACCACAACTGACGTGCGTCAACAAAGGTCATGTGACACGAACCAGTCACGTCAATTGGCGGCGCCCGGTTTGGGGCGGGAGAGGTGGGCGTCACGGAGATTTGGGGTTCGCCCTGTGACACAATTACAGCAACTTTGTACTGGTGCTGGCGAAGTTTGAGATTCTAGGAAATACTCCCGTTTCTGTGAGCTTCCGCCTCTCCTCCTGTCTCCGCTTCCTACGCGATGTGATCCCGTAGCCGAGCCCAGCAGCCCTGGCATCCGCTGCTCTTGCCATCATCTTGGGATTTTTCGTCGCCGTCATCCGGGGTAGAGGAGGCAGCGGCGATAAAGTTGGTGTGCCAGTTTTACGCGACGAGGGCATATTTTCGATCTCTTCACTGGGTGGTGGTGGGTTTCGGCGTTGGACTTTACATTTGTTGTGTACTCATGAAATCCTGCGGAGTATCTCTCGCTACCGCCGCCGCTGCTTTCGGTGATGAGGGAAAGAAAATGGCGGCGGGAAAAGAGAGCTGCGAGAGCAAGGAGGGGTCCTCTTGCTTGACAGCCGAAGAGAGGGAGGCGCTCGGCGGATTGGACAGGTACGACCGCCGTCATTCTCCCAGCTGATTTCCGAGCGGCTGGCGCCGCTTTCCGGGGTTGCTCAAGTACAGGTTGGCTCCGGTAGCGGTAGGGTGCTTATCTCGGCGCTCTGCAGGCGGCCTCCGCTACCGAGGCCTCGGGCTTGGGAAGGGACGGGGCAGTGGCTTTCCCGGAGTGTAAACGAGCTGCGTGTATTTCTTCCTACAGCCGTGTCTTCGGGTTCGTGAGGCTTCATGAAGATGGCGCCAGGACGAAGACCCTTTTGGGCAAGGTAGGCAATCGCGGGCGACTGTCTTCCAGTCCGAACCTTGCTGGCTTCCGGCACCCGCGGCCACCTAGACCGATCAACGCCACTGTGGAGGCAAACTAAAAGCTTTTTTTTTTTTTTTTGCTTTTCTCTCATTCGGGATACCTTGGGAAATGTTACTTTTGTAGCTTGAGTAGCCTACACGGCGGCGCTTTGGGGCACCGTTCAACAGTTACTTCAGTACGTTTTGGTTAGGAGATTTCTGAATCTTAGCATCACAGTATAGTGAATATAAGCACTTCTAAAAATTTCTACTTGAATATTCCCTTTCTCCTGGCGGTTGACGTGTGATGTCTAATTTTTACTGCACGTTTAGGTAGGCTGCTTATATCCCTTGTTTCCGGAGGGGTAAGTTGAAGGTACTTTACAGCGGCGTAGAGTTTGTATTGCGTATTTAACATATATATGTTGATTTGTATGTGACCTGAAATTTTTTACTGGTTTGGATGCTACAGAAACACTGCTGTGAATGTGATTTTATGATTCTGGAAATTTTTTGGAGTCTTGTTTTCTGTGTCCGATAGAGACCACGGAGGATTCCCTCTTTATTTGTGTGAAAAGTTGTTGGCACTGCCATTTAGGTAATGGCTGCTCATGTCGGCCAAGATGGCGGGAAATGGAGGAAAAATGAAGGGTGGGGGGGAGCTTTGGGAAAGGGAAGACGTATAAAAAGGGAAATAAAAGCAATGAGTAGGCCTCATTGTGAGCTGGTGTACTTTAATGGTGCTTAGTGAAAGTTACCCACTGTTATTTAAAAGTATCGTTCTCAAGTTTCAGATTACATTTATAAGCCTAGATAATGTGCCTATCAACCTGTAGCACATGTCGTTCTTCTCATATAAGCACTTGCACAAAAGCCAGGCAGTCTTGTTATTTTTCATCTCCTGAGCAAAATCTGTCTAAAATGTCGGCTGTCACTGGTACTGTGGAGGTTGGTCTCATAGCTTCTGTTACCTGTTTTATTTTATATATAAAGTAGGTAGCTATGAATCTGTTTAGTTTATGCTGGAGTTGCGGAGAAAGTATTAAATACTTTTTACTTTTAACATATTTTTCTTCCATGTATTTTTATTGGTAGTTTGAATTCCCATAATCATGATTCTGTAACCTGCAATCTCATTTTTGTATTAAGTTGTTTTGATGGTAACAAATGACCGGAAACTGAAGTGTAATAATTTTTTTCAGTAATTCCAGTACGTTCATCAGGTATGAAATAATTGCTTCTTTAAAAATATCACTCCCAGGGGCTCCTGGGTGGCTCAGTCGTTAAGCATCTGCCTTCAGCTCAGGTCATGATCCCAGGGCTCTGGAATCAAGACCCACATCGGGTTCCTGGCTTAGCGGGAAGCCTGCTTCTCCCTCCCCCACTCCTCTTGCTTGTATTCCCTTTCTGTCTCTCTGTCAAATAAATAAATAAAATCTTAAAAAAAAAATAGTAGAAAGTAGCTCTTTAATTTTGATGCATTAAAGTATTGTAGGGGCTCATGGGTGGCTCAGTGGTTTAGCCTCTGAATTGATCTCAGCCTGTGTCTTGATCTCAGGGTGGTGAATTCAAGCCCCGTGTTGGGCTCCATGCTGGACCTGGAGCCTACTTAAAAGAAAAAAAATTATTTTTATTTAAAGATTCTGTTTATTTATTTGTCAGAGAGCACGTGAGTGTGCACAAGCAGGGGGGATGGAAGGCAGAGAGAGAAGCAGGCTCCCTGCTGAGCAAGGAGCCTGGTGACCTGGACTCTATCCCAGAACCCTGGGATCATAACCTGAGTCTAAGGCAGATGCTCACCTGACTGAGCCACCAGGCATCCCAAGAAAAAATAATTTAAAGAAGTACTTTATTGTTAGAAGTTGTCTTCCAAAATAATTATGGTTTTATTTATACGTTAATGGACAAAATCTTGCCTAAGCACTACAGATGAATATTAACTATAAAATTTTGATACAATACTCAATAAAGATTGGAAAATATTTTCTTACCTGGCACAATTCAGAACTGTCAGATTTTAAACAAGCACTTTCTTAGTTTTGATTGTTGTTGTTGTTTTTTTAATTACAAAGCCCTTTTTTTTTAGAGAGATTTTATTTATTTATTTATTTCAGAGAGAAAATAGAGAGAGAGAGAGAGAGAGAGAGCATGAGATGGGGGAGGGTCAGGGAGAAGCAGACTCCCCGCTGAGCAGGGAGCCCGATGCGGGACTCCATCCTGGGACTCCAGGATCATGACCTGAGCCGAAGGCAGTCGCTTAACCAACTGAGCCACCCAGGCGCCCACAAAGCTCTTTTTATAGTCAAATAAAATAACTAGGGAACATCTGACAGCCATTTAAGGTACTGAATAAAACTATTTTGCCTGATAAGAATTTTTGTGACTTAAGTGATAAAATTTATATAGGCCTCACTTTTAAGCCATAATGAAATTTTTTTTTTTTTTTTTTTTTTTTTT